>NC_082389.1:4650242-4728808 GCF_031168955.1 Gadus macrocephalus
AAAAGAGATTTTGGGGGAGAAAGTCACCTTTCATGCTCCATAAAGCCGCATACAGCTAATTGCTCTTCTGGATGGACTGAAGTGTGTTTTTAACAGGGAGCTTTGAAGTAATCACAGTGAGGACTTTGTACTCATTGTGATTACTTTGGCAGCTTATGAAATCTCTGTGCTTGTGGCGGACGACTTGGTCCCCCAGTATGGATTTGAACATTACATAATGTGGTGGAGGGGGTTCTGCCATTACTGTTTGGCACGGCAACAGGTCCCAACCATCATGGGTACTGCATCATTGAACCAAATCAATACATGTCCTTTGTGGAAGACTCAGTCTTCCTTATCTGTCTGTTTAACGTTTACCCTTTTCTTACCCTTCTTGTTTTCCTCTTAAGACATCATTTGTCAAATAAGTCGTGTGCTAATCTCTGCGTTGGAATATTGTATAGTACATCAAGTCTAGAAGATGCTTATTGTCCCAAGTAGTCAAAATTGGTTATTATCGTTAATGATGACATTGATTGACAAGTGACATTAGTAGAGTCTCAGAGCAGCAATATACTTAATGATCTTATCCCTCTCTTGCCTTTTCAAACCACATATTTGTTAATTTGTAAATTAATAATCATTCTCTCCAATCATATTGTAGTGATCGTGTGTCTCTCTACACTATCAATATTTTTTGCACACTTATACATTTTGATTCATACTACTACTGATTCATGCAATTTGTACAGCAATATTTTGACCAATTCCTTCGTCTCTGGTATCTTGGTATCTGAAAGTGTTGTCTGCCAGAGACCAGTTTGTTCCAGTCAAATGTATTGTCCTAGTACTAGGTTCCAGTTGTCCTTTATAAAGAGAAACCACTTATCTCTTAATGGTAAATAAGCTGTTTGCTCACAACTGATGTTTCAAGACCACCAATTCTCGACCACCAAGTCAGCGTTGGCCGTGATGTCTTTTAATGAAACATATGACCTGACATTTGAAACAATTAGGGTCCGCTTCAGTGTCACATTCAAGTACAACAGTGGTTTTCAGTTGGCAACAAATAGTATTAGTATTTGTTTGTTTTGGGCTGTTCTAAATCAGATAATTGATTCACCTTGTGTATATCTTTAAAAGAAGTTGGATGTGTTTGGAAACATTTGCAGTTTATAGTCGTTTCCACTAGGAATATAAGAAAAGCATTAGAGGTCATCTCTCTGAGTAGATTAGGGAGAGAGGGCCTCGGAGAGACTGGCGTTTAACCCCCACCGCCGAAAACCATTATGTGCCAAGAAAGATTTCCTAACCAAACGTTTCCAGCTCTGAGGTTTCTATGTTGTGTTACACCCAGCGCTCTGACCTTCCTCAAACAGAACTATGCAAAAAGAGTTTTATTTTTCCTCCATAAAGTGTCTCAAAGTAGACAACTGGAATGTACATATTTTCTTTTCTACTTGCTTTCATCCGAGGCAAAAGGTTTCTGTTTACTCTAAACATAATTGTTCCACAGTCTGAACCATCCTCTCGCTGTTTAAATGACCTTTTGGCATCTTGGAAATGGCATCCGTGTAACCACCCATAGCATGTGCTCTGGTGGCTCCAGAAGTCCGGCCCTGACATTCTCCCCTCACAAGCCAGTGTAATGCAAAAGAGGGCAGATGACAAGAAGGATTTTTTATACCAGTCGTATCAGTAGTCTAAACACGTTGGAATGCACCCCTTCCTTCCCCATACTGTAGCAGGGAGCTGGAGAAGGTTCTCAGGCAGAGTAAGAGGATGCTGGTTGCGAAATGCTGATTTTGTTTTTGTGGTGTTGTTGAGGCAACCGCTGGACCTTAGCGCATGTGGTGGAGCTCCACTGTTTATTGAGTATCCCCCTAGGACCTTAACCGCTTTATCACTAGGCCTATTTTTTCTGTTATTTTTTTTTAAAATAACACCCAAAGTGTATGAGTATATCTGCACAACGGAATGGACCATTACAGGTTATCTTCTTAAAAATGGATAACACCTGTGAGATTTTGTGCAAGTGAAAAAGCTACTTGGTTAGAAAAATTGCAGCTGGCACACAAAGTAAGTGGAATATTGAATTTCCACCAGACATAAATGTAATATTTTAGATCAAATACCACCTAGTGCATTATCAGTCTGTAGCCCTATAGTACCTGGGACAATATTGAATGCCAATAAAGGGAAGTAGAGCAAAGATAGAGGTTTTAGTAGAGGTCGTTTCATGCAAAATATCAAAATAAATCAATAAATCCAATGCAAACCAATGCGAAATAACAATAAACTTGATAAGCCACAAACAGGTATGCATCTTCAGAACACATTGCACAATACCGACACTTGACATCTGTTGCAAGATCAGGGTGAATATAATTGAATGACTGCAAGCCCAACAAACACATTGCACCAAACAGCCACCAGATGGCTACGATAAATTAATTGTAAACACCATGTTTAATTTCTAAATGGGGCCCAGAAACTGGATTATCCATTAATGGTGGTTTTATGTGATTAAACGCAAAAACAACAAAGGTAAGACATAGTTTTCGGATGTAAAAAGGGAAAGTTATGTTGTTCTTGATTATTTATTTTTTTACAGAGTGACGTACAAATGATGAAAGATTGCTATTGCTGTGCACGTGCACAGTTATGAAATACAAACTTATTTTTTATTTTGTTTGGGGTTGGAATGGTCTTCGGTTTAGCTAACAATGATTAGGACAGACTCAAATGTCAGAATCTAATCTTTCTAGGGGTGTGCCACAAGACTGCTTTCTATCATAAGTTTAAAAGCCTTAAAACGTCTTCACAATTAGGAGGGGGAGGGGATTTATCCAAATACGGGTCATTTTGGGTTGAAGAGGTTAATATAACAGAAACTGTAGTCTGAATCAATGTTAAGAATAATTATGGAAATTATGACAATAAGCAGTGTTTTTAGGCGAAAATGCAAACAACTGTGCTGATTGACTAATTCAACTTATTGAAGGTTTCAGTGTAAGTGCCGTAGTGTCTCAAGAAAACCCTGCAAGTGCTTTCCTTTTTTTCTACACATCGTGCTTTGTCTATCTATTTGGTTGCCTTTAAATTATCTCACCACAAGTAAATACCAACTCTGCCCAGGAATATGGGCGCACCGCTCTATTGACCTTGTGGGTAAACACACAATAACAGGCATTAGCAGAAAATACCATGGGAGGGATGAAAACTCTGGCAATCCGATCCTCCTATTTCCCCAGATACTCTATAGTCTATAGCATCATAACCCCATTAAGGTCATGGACTTTGAAAAGCATGTTGTGGAACATGTTTCTACACACGGCTTCTGATCCACATACTCTTGGCTATCATCTATTAAAGGAGTATATTGTGAATAATGGCTCCTTGACAGCTTATAAAATGTAATTTGCCAATGAAAAAGAATATGATCTGGTTAGCATTCAATTGATTTTAAGACAAAGCACTTACACCTCAATTCCAGTGAACGGTAACCTACCATTACCACAGCGGTAGTAATGTGTGTGAGTCTGTGTTTGTTACTGAAGCGACGCAAATTAAAATAGCGTGCGTTCCACAATCGTCCCTGGAGAAGCAAAATGAACATTACAAATTAGAGGTCAGTGGATTGAAGACACTGCGTCTTCACTGCCTCGCCTTGACCATTCGGATGGAGCTCTCCCCCTTGGCCTCGTTGGGACCTACTCTCCCATCACAGCGAAACCCAATCTCCGGGCTCCAGTGGGCTCTGTAAGATCTGACTCAGGATTGGTCTACTGTTTCGTAGCCTACCTCTACATTTCCTTCCCTCCCCCCCCTCGCGCCTCTGCCCTGGGGTGTGGCAGAAACCAGACCCCTCCCGGATCCTCCTTGCGACGTCCTTTTAAGTCGTGTCGAACGCCCCCGTCCACCATCAGTGCAGCTCCCCCCTCAAAGCACAGCGAGAGTCCTCCGCCTCGAGCACCAAGACCCACTTTCTCGGGATCCGTTGCCGCTTGCCCCCCGGAGAGAGAGAATGGGAGCTCCCGAGGAGGAAGAAGAGCGCCCGCCCTCCGACATCACCGTGTTCGGCGCCAACTGCACCCTGCACGGCCTCAGTCACATCTTCCTGCCCGGCGGCGTCACGTTCCGCCGGCTCCTGTGGGCGACGGCGTTCAGCTCCTCGCTCTCCTGCTTCCTGTACCAGGTGGCGGGCCGCGTGATCGAGTTCTACCAGTATCCCCACGTCACCATCCTCGACGAGATGGACGTCCCCGTCATGTACTTCCCGGCCATCACCATGTGCAACTACAACAGCTACCGAAAGTCCCAGATCCGGAAGAACGACATCTTCTGGATGGCCGGCATGCTGGGCGTGGAGCAGGGCGACTTTGACGACTTCATGGCGGCGCTGGGCCAGCCCACGGACAACAGCAAGTTCTTCCCGAGCAAGACCTTTAACATGCTGGAGTTTGTGCAGAGGACCAGTCACAGCATCGACGAGATGCTGCTGGACTGCAGATACAGAGGACGGGAGTGCGGGCCGGAAAACTTTACGGCCGTGAGTATGCACCCACAACCCCCCCCACCAACGCCGTCCCGATTACATGGCTTCCCGAAATCACTACTGCTCTCCGATGCAGTGATTTTATTCATGGTTATACTGCGGTTTCAAATCCTGCAGCTGCACACGTTGTTTCTACAACGATGTGGCCAAGTGTGTCATTCCCTCTTTGGATTGCATACGACAAAAGCAGGTTTCCTTTTACTCTGTTCATAGAAATATTTGGTTTCAGCTTAATATTGAATAACCCTTCTGAAACTCTCTCTCAATTGGAATCGGAACTACTGAAGTGCCATATGGCACAACTAAATCTCTGCTAATGGCATGCATTATGTAACAAGCATATGCTGATTGTAATGCAAGGTGAGACTTGAATATATTGTCTTTATTCATGCTGCAATATTCTCAGAGGGCTGCCTTGATTGCCGCAAATCTGTTATTGGTTTAAGTCAAATGAATATCATAGAATTAAATATTCTTTATAAATTCCTTATTTTGTTAGACAATCGTTGTTTTCCTTAGCTTTACATTATTCAGGTGCTATCGGTTTTAATACACATCCTGACCCAAGACCAAAATAAATGATGTCAGCAAGATTTGAAGAGAATTCAATCGTTCCCCCACAGAGACGGATGAGGATTGTATTCCGATGAAACGGGACATTGATTTGAGTGATGAAAGCATAGCCGGGAGATGTGCTTGCTGCACAATCTATTTGGGAAGTAGCACAAGTGAAATAGAGAGGCAAATTACTTGGAATAATTGCTCATCCATTAATTGGTTTATCTTCTCAGGGAGATATAGTTAACATAAATAAATGAAAATAACCAGTTGTGGCATTTCAAACTTTGCATTACAAATCAATTTGTTGTAAGGAATATTACCGAATCTTTGGTTAAATCGTTAGAATCGTAGTATAGCATAAAGAAATACCTTGCATCGAAAAGCAGGTGTTGGATTTGGTAGGGTGTATCAGTCATCTGACCTTGTCTTATCGACGTAATGAACAAAGGGCACATTTCAGCTAAATGTCAGAAATCTGAGACCCTCAGAAGGCCTAAGTATAGAAAAGATAATTAAAGATTCATGGGGGCTGCCTGGACTCCCCCCCCCCCCCCCCCTTGATCTGACTACGGATCTGATTGACTACGGTGATCGCACAGGAAATGGGTTTGATTCCAGATCCCCTTTCAGGTTCTGCTGTTCACGTTCTCGACAACCAGCGTATGAAGAACCTCTCCCCAACCCTCCGAGCACATTAATGTTGACGCATGAAAAGAAAGGATTATCTTAGGAATATTCTTCTGGAGCGGAGCAGGTGGAAGGTTCTTCCGGGTAGGAGCCAGGGTCGATCAACGGCCGGTCAGATATTGGCACATATGGGGGCCATGGAGCTGAGTTCTGCATTGCGTTGTGAGCAACAGGAGGCAGAGCGCGAGTACGCCCTCCCCCAGCCGGCAGTAGTGCGGCGTGGAGATCCGCCGAGGAGAGAAGGCAGGAGAAACGAGCTGATGTTTGGAATCTGATCCATCGTTAAACATACACAGGGATATGATGTAATCGATGTGACCTTGTGCTGGATGGTGTGGTTTTAAGCGTAAGGAGAGATGAGGAGCCGGTCCAGAGCCCGGAAGGGGATGGGGATGTGGGAAGACTAGTTTAGGTTGAACGACGGGTTTGGCCGCAGTATTGTGGGAAAACAACCTACTGGGGTACAGGAGACAGGGCGGCCATTGGAAGACCAGGAGGAGGAACAAGACCATCGTTAGACTAGGAGGTGAAACAAGTGGCCATCATTGGACCAGGAGGTGGGTCAAGACCATTATAAGACCAGGAGTTGACACAAGACGGCCATTATAAGACCAGTGCCGTGTTCCGATATCCATACTTCCATCAGTACACTTAAACAAAGTACACTATCCACACTCACTAAGTGCGCTAATTTTTAGATGTCAGTGTTGTTCCAAATCTTATACTCTGTGGTGCACTAGCCGGAAATTACGATTACGATCACGACTGCCGCCGCGGCTCCTCCCCCGCAATAAACATCCCGCTTTGAGCGGTGAACTCTTTACACCTAGCAGCTATAAAAAGCTATAAAAGCTATAAAATCAACAAAATGACTCTATTAATGCAGGCTATGTGGAAAATGCGCCGACGTTGGCTCAGCCTGGCTCCGCCCTTTTCCGCTACGTAGCTAAGATGGCTGCCGTTGAGCGCGAAAAGTGTACATCGCCACACACGATTTGACCGTTTTGAGTACACCATCCGGGTCCTTTCAGTTCACTTATTTTCGCCCGATCTGGTGAAAATACGCCCTACGCGTACTCCAACTTAGGCTAGCAAGTACGGATAGTATGGATATTGGAACACGGCACAGATGACGGCCATCATTAGACCAGGAGGTGGCTAGAAAGACGGACATTATTAGATCAGAAGGTTGGTAAAGGCCATTATTAGAGGAGGTACAAGACAGCCATTAGTAGAACGGGCTGCTCACCGTCTGAGCAATGGACTCCCCATTGTCCAAGGACCTTGGTTCATTCTAGGAGGGGGATAAACAGTTTTTTTTTGGCATTTTTATGCTTTATGATAGAGTGAGATAGACAGGAAGGTATGGAAGAGAGAGGGGAGCACAGGCAGCAAAGGACCATCGGCAGGAATCAAACTGGGTCGCAGCGGTCAGCACTGAGCCTTAATGGTACGCGCTCCACCCCGTGAGCCATCGGGGCGCCCCGAGCACAGTGGGGGCACAAAAACCACAAAGTCCAGTGAACGACCAGAATATAAAGGGCCTCAAGAACAGGGGAGGACAACAGCATTCAGACGACTGGCTTATCGTGACCAAAAAAAGAAAAAAAAGAAAATACTTTAAATGTGTTGCGCGCAGCCAACAAGTAGTCCCGGAGAAATATACAGAAGCCAAAGAGAAATGTAGTTTAAGGGGAGTGCTTCAAACAGACCAACGAGTGTCCAGGGGCTTATTATGGGAAACATTGAGCGGTGATTTGACGCAGCTATCCCAGTTATAACACCATCACTGTAATAACATTTATTTTTAATGGGTGCTTAGGTAGCACATGTACACGTATACTTAAAAACATTTGCTGTGTACAGCCACGGTTTGAAACCATTGGAAGTGCAAATATATTCGTATAGGTGTTTGTAGTGTTTGCCAATGTAATCTTAAATTGTTTATTATGGCTGTATGCAATGTGTCTCGAAATGGGAAACTACCACCCTGCAAGTACTGCATTTGAAACAGGACCATATGTTTCCCTCTAATGACTTGTGTGCATTGATATTAAGAAGTCCTGGAGAGAAAATATCACCACCCAAATCGCAATTATTCCCTCTGCAGTCAGTAATGAAAGTAATTCACGGAGCATGCTGCAACTCACCAAGGAAAACAAGTCGAAGCTGACAGATGGTAGATTGCTGAAATGTAGGGAAAAACGAATAAAAACATGCGCTATAAATATTTCTGAGGATGGCCTCTGGTGCCCTTGGATTAACGCAAGAGTCAAGATGAGTCATTTCGTTGAGTTGTAATCGTTACTTCCTGCGACCAGCCTTTCCGTAAAACGAACAAAGGGGTCAGCCGTGTGCGACGTTGTACGCTACGCAAAACGAGACGGTTGATGGATTGTCGGAGTGGTCATGTACATTTCTCACTGGGACATTATTTGATTATCCACGTGGATCCCAGCAACCCCCTCTCATTTCTTCACAATGTTTAAACTGCTGTGTGATTGATCGCCTCGTTAATACCCAGATGCATATACTTCCATGCTTCCATCTGAGCAAGGCCAGCATGCTTTTCCATGACCGAATAAATCAGCATCCAGCGAATACATCTTTGGACGCCGCATTGTGAGCTCAGCATTATTGCATTAGGATATGGATCGCCTGCTTAGTGCTTTTTACTGTGCCAGAAACACTACAGGTAGCTGATACTAACACATCTATCTCCATAACACGCTGTGTAGTGATTTAAGTGCAAGTTGTGTGGGGACCAACTTGTCTCCTTTTAAACAATTACCATGAGGCTGATCTTTAAATATCAAATCATGGGTTAGTATGGGTGGCTGAATGGAGCTTTGAGGCAGAGTTGGAAAGAGAGCCGGACTCTTGGAAGAGATAGGACACAGGACTCCAGGACATTACAAGAAGCGCGTCTATGAACACTTGACGAGTGTCGAGGTGTCCCTGAGCAAGACACCTCACCTCACCCTAACTGCTCCCGACGAGCTGGCTGTCGCCTTGCATGGTCGACCCCGCCGTCGGTGTGTGAATGTGTGCATGAATGGGTGAAGGTTGGGTAATATTGTAAAGCACTTTGAGTGGCCCCTGGTTAGAAAAGCGCTGTATCAATGCAGCCCATTTACCATGCATGTTAAGTTCAAGTACATAGAAAAACAGAGTTAGAGAGGGAAATGCCAGAGCATACACAGGGACACGGAAAGAAGGTTGAATATATTGGGTGAGAAGACACAGGCCAGGGGTAAAACACTGTTTCAACTGATAAAGGTGGCAGTGGGACAGGTGAGAAGCAACGTTTATTTGCTATTCGTGTCGGCTTGGAGCTAAGCCAGCCAGTGCATAGACGCTGAATTGGGCAGACACATTAAGAGACATATACAGAGACTCTGAATTAGAATAGCGCCACACCTCAGGCATGAGGAAGAGGTTGATGTATCTTAAAGCCGACGGTGAAAACAAACAACGCAAACACAGTGAAGGCAGGTGGGCCACCACGGAGCCAACAGCCAGCAGGGTTGTCCCATTACTCAGGGGCCCGGTCGGGGCCGGCCTGGGAGCCACCGTTTCTCTAAGTGCAATATTGGCAATGAGATCAATGGCAGTGAAGAGGAATGGAGAATGAATCCACGGGTGGTGGTGGTGGGGTGGCCGGGGGCTGGTGCTTTGCAAGTCGCTGCATTTTCTGCAAGAGTTGTCCATTGAAATGGAGGCGATGCCGCGGGCAGACACTGGAGGTGTCAACTGACAGAGCCCTCTTTGCTTAATTAGCCTGCTGGGCTCATGTGTTCCCTCTCTAAAGCCAGCAGAATCGTTAGCATAAACCAGCTGTTGGCATAAACCAGTTGACCATCGCTCATCGATTCTCTGCCTTCTGGAATGCATTTAAATGCATTGTATAGATGTTTCATCATTTGAGAATTATAACGTGCTTTGATAGCATCATACTTACCTGCACGGTTGCATTCTGATTGCCACATGTGAAACCTTTGATTAAAACCGACCTGTGGTTTTAGATGTGCTTTGTTATAGCATTACCTCTAATATTTGCCTTTGCTCCCCCCTAATGGCATATGGGATCTATATCGCGGTCTCTAAGCCAATAAGCCCAATAAAACCCCTTCATGTTGTGTATCTTATTCCCAGTAAATCGAGTTCCCCTTTGACAACAATTGTAAAGAGGGTGTTAGGCATGAGAAAACCACAGAACACAAAGTAAGCTCCGAGCTCGACTCCCCCTTAGCGATACTTCGACGCGATTAAAGAATACATAACTTTGACCGCATTAACTCTGAACTTTTAGAACAAAGTCGTTTAGGGACTGAAAACTTAGAACCCCCCCCCCCCCCCCCCCACACACACACACACACACACACACACACACACACACACACACACACACACACACACACACACACACACACACACACTATGAATACCCAGATAAGAACATTTGGGGAGATAACGGATGGAGTTGAGTAGGGGGAAAACTTGAGTGAGTTTGCAAGGTTATCAAAGCGTGACCGGGGGCGACGCAGTGAGTGGCAGCAGCGTCGTGTTATTGTAGATGGATTCTCCCGACGCCCATAGGAGGGAGTGGGAGAGGACGTGTGTAACCCGAGCTGTGATTTACGGATACAAGACGCCCACCCTCCTAGACGTCTGCCAAGAGGAGCGGGCGTTTTGCAACTCCTGTCTTTTTCATTAGTTATGGAGGAAACACGTCCTCTGAATTGAAAACAACAGTGACCGGAACATTTTAGAAAATAGATGATTCTTACGCTGTTGGAATGATAACATCCCCCCCCTGCGCGTAGGCCTACACACACACACACACACACACACACACACACACACACACACACACACACACACACACACACACACACACACACACACACACACACACAGAGAAGCATACACACACACACACGACAAAGTGAATTCTCCTGAAAAACAGATTTTGACAGGCTGCTAATTAGAAGGGAAGCCACATTTCAGGGTTCATGATGACGCGAGACGTCTGTGTGATGCTTCCATTCACACCGGCAATCTCTCCCCGACAATGACGGAGGAGAGACGGCCGAATGTCCACAGACGCGGTGTACGAATAGTGAGAACGGCGCAGATGCATGCCTTGGCGCAGATGCATGCAGTCTGAACACTTACTACGGGCGGACAATGGCTTCCTGATTGCGGTGAGTCACGCCGTACGGTAACGGTTTGGGTCGTCGTTTGAAGCTTTGGTAACAACATGTTGTTTCATAGACTAGCCACTAAGTGTCTCCCTTTCCTCAAAAGTTGTCGTCCAGCCAAATTGTGACAGCGGGACACTTTTTTCGATGCGTATAATTTTGTGAGCGGTAATGTTTGCAGGGGATTTCATCTTCATGCCCCAGATTTGTATTTGTTTTAATTAGACTTTGCGAACATCTCTTATTGGTAATAATTCTGCACACACCAATAGATCCTGGTCTATTAGTGGGTGCAAATGGAAAGCTAACACTGTCATTGTGTCAATTGTGGATATATATATATAGTAAAACAAAGTATGTGTTTATTTTTACACTTGTTGGCTATATCCATAAGCATGTTTTTTTCCCTCTTCACCATCTTTTCCCTGCGAGTGTGTGTGCTTGCGTGTGTGCCAGTCTAATTGCTGTCAGATATCTGCTTGGTGTCGGCCATTCGCACCGGCCCAGGCAGCAGCAAAGCCAGAACTCTCTTCTGTTCCTAATTAGACCCCAGGGGTTCAGCTGAGCTCCCACATCAAACGGGAGAGAGACTTCTCTCTGACAAGCTGAGGAAGTCCAGCCCATCCTTAAATGGTGTAACAGGGTAACAAGTAGGCCTAAATCAACGTATCTGGTGCCATCGCTTAGGCCGGTATCATTATATTTATAAATCACTCGCTGCTTGTTTTCCTGCAATACACAAGTCATCTTAATTTAATGTTATTCCTAATACTACATAAGTACAAATACTTGCTCTTTAGCAGCCATAAATGCAGTCGTAATGGTGTCAGCAGAATGCCTTATTTACTTTCTGGAGAAATGTATTTCAAATGTATTAGTTTCCATTACCCTGAAAACGGGATTTCGTCGTGCTTTCAATGGTTCAGTGGTCTCTGCCACGACTGAGGCCACGTTTATACGTAGCAGGGTATTTATAGAAACGAATATTCCCCCCCCTCCGTTTTCAAAAATAACATTGTGCACACAATATTTTTTTCAAAATAGTTGTCGTTTACATCAAAATGCATAAATACGCCGTCGAGCGCAATTAAGCCATGCAAGCCAATCAGAATCTGCAGAATCAACAACAACGAATAACACGAGCGTCTTCCTGTAACAAACAAACTGTAAACATAGGGCGCTCATATGACGTTAAGCATTTCCTGGCGCATAATGTGACGCTTCAGAACCTAAAACCCCGTTTTCCCCCGTTGACACGACAACACATAACCGGCGTTTTCAGAAATCTCCACTTTGGCCGGAGTTTTTAGAAATGATGGTTTTCTGTGACAAAAACGGCGTTTTCGTGTAAATGAGAGGCCAAACCGCGTGGAAATATCTGCGTTTTCCCTTCGTGTAAACGGGGCCTGAGACGAATGTTGCTTCAGTGGTCAACTAAACCAATCAGGGCACCTTTGACTTTGATTGGTCCTAAAGGGCTCTGTGGGGACGATTTGGTTCTGAACGGTTTAAAAAGCGGCTGCTCTAATTTGCACCTCGCTGATAGGATTTAATTCAATAGATGAACAACGACCCGGGGAATAGGGGCTAAACGTGATGCGGAGCGTCGATGCGACTCTGGGCGTCGCAGGTTTGAACAGATCCTGAAACATAATTTGGTCCAAACTTCTGAGCAGGAGACAACACTGGGACTAACCTGGGCCCCGTTTCCCGATATCGATGGATCTTCGCTCGTAAGATGGTTCGAAAGGTGGATCTTTGGAACCATCGATAATTTCTTTGGAGCGTTTCCCGAAACTCCTCTTAACGTGAACGCGCATTCGCTGCACTCAAGACGAACGTAGGATTGTACCTGTCCACTGACATGGTGCTGAAACGGGCTATGACGCAGGGGGAGACGCAGGAATGTCGGAGGAAAATGGGGTTAAAAAGGGTTAAAATATCTCCCCATCAAGGCCAACCGCAGAGTAGCCTACGAAAAGAATAGATTGCAATAATATGAATGCTAAAGATATTAAAACACAATTGATTAAGCCTAGGCCGACATATATATCAATAATCCTGAGCGCACGATCGGGAGGTGGAAGTTGCGCTTTAGATGCCTTCACAAGTCCAGCGGAGGGCTCCAGTTTTCGCCGGCCAAGTCATGCGCTGTGATATGTGTGACAGCTATGTTGCACAACATTGCAGCTAAGGCTGGGGTAGCTTTGGTTGAACCGGAGGACATTGAGGACGATGACGACGAGGAAGATCGGTGTGAGGACGGCCTCCCTCATAACTACGCGGCTGGTTTTCATGCACGTCGAAGAGTGATTGAGACTTTTTTTTAACCCCCTCCACCCTCCCACATGTCACTAAACATTCCCGTCAACGTGACGTGAGCGTTTTTAAGAGGTTCGTTACCAAAGATGCTTTCGGGAAACGGTGTGAAAACTGTACGATGCTCGTACGACCCACTCTGCGATCCACTTAGGCTAAAGATGCTTTCGGGAAACGGGGCCCAGTGCAATTGACTCTCACGTCACGGGGGTCCTTTGATAAATACATCTGGGGAAGTACGCCTAATGGTTAAATGTGTCTGCATTGATACGCTTCAAACAAGGAATTCAGCGGAAAGGAGAACAGTGGTGCTAATTCGTAAGAATGAGACATTTTGACCTCTGATATGGAGAAGTAATTTATTAGGTTTCCTCTGAGTATTCATCCATGATCAGATTAATTTATAGTTTAAAATGGAGAGCTTAATACTCTTTTGTGTCAAACGACAAGCCGTGTCCAACCCTGAATGCTAATGATCTTAAAGGGTTGGAGATTGTTATTCGGCACAAAAACACCCGATGGGTGTTGAACAAGCCGGTGGTGTATTTCAACCTGTGTTGTGTGTGCCCCTGGTGGCCTGTGAGGGTAATGCGATGTGTGGGATTGAATTCTGGAAATGGACACATTTACCACCATAGAAAGGGAAAACCTATTAATAATAATAATACTCAACTCAAAGTGCTCAAAGTGTATTAAATACATCCTAAATGTTTTTTCAGTAAATGTAGTATTATGACTTGCTATTATTTAAAAAATAGTGAAATTCCGTTCATTTTTCTTTTTCTATTGAGGTTTTGTGTGGATTTGTGCTTGCTAAATATACACACAGGGAGCCCAGGGATGCTTCTGGATGACAACCGCCGTAATAATCAAGTATAAAGTTATACCCGAACACCTCCACAATGATCTCGTAAAAAATATGCTTCTTTTGCAAGCGCTAACGATAAATAACATTAAACAAGGAATGCTGTACTTTTGTACAGCCATGGTTTTGTACAGGCATCCCAACAGCCATGGTTGGGATTTGACTCGTTCTAGTACATCTGTGTTGTTATTTGGCGCGATACACAATCACAAAAAGGGCAATAAACCAACAGCTGTATCTGAGGCCGTTATTCGTGGTACTGTGAGACACCATTTGAATGCTTTAAACACAAGTGCTACTCGTATCCCATAAAGAGGGACATCCTCACTCAATCTGTCTGCTGTTTTATAATGATGTGTTGGCATGACATCCAAAGTTTGAAGCAGAAACAGTGCGGACGATTTATGACAGGCAGGTGCTGACACTAAGACATTGAATGCTGTCAACCTGTTATCATGCCCCGTCTCAAGTTTATGTTTCTAGCATAGGCCTATCCGGTCCATGAGACTTTGTAATAAAACCCTTCTTACCATTAGAACTGTACAGCTGGCAGGTGGATTTTGATGGGCTGTGCAGTTTTCTTCTGCTCCCAATGTTGATGCTGGAATGGTGGTGTTTACCCTGGTCTTGAAACACTTTGAGCCGCTCAAAGACTTGCCATCTATTCTGAATGTATTACGTTTATTCTAATCTGTTATTGAGGCCCGGTTCACACAGTGCCTGAGGTTTTTAAGGCGTTTTGCTGCGGTTTTGCCTTGCCTCCACACGGCAACAGAAGTTTTTGGCCCTGAAAGCGGAGACTTTTATAATCCTTTTTGTCTTTTTAAAACTCAGCCCTTGCCTTGTGGACTGGTGGAAGCGTAACGTTTTGAAAACAAAACGACACGCTGATGTGAAGCCGTTGTACTCCGGCTCGCGTTTTTTTTTTAATGTTTATTTGTATATTTTAGCAGAAAGGAACACCGCCGCCTACTGTCCGGGTATACTTACTACACCATTTTCACTGGTTGGTGCGTTTTCGTGTGGATGAAGATAGCTCTGAAAACGTTGTGTGGATGCAAAAAACTTTTCCTTTTTAACGGCCTTATGTTCTCCTCTCTTGTGTGTTTACATCTCCCTGTTCTCAGAAAGATACAATTAATGATTTTACCAATATGCTTATTAATATAGTTCATGCCAAATATATTCTATCTATGTTTTTTGTATGTAGTTTATAGAATATAACATATTTGCCCTGACGGTGGTTATTTGTTGCGGTTAAATGTATATAATAATATATATTAATTTGTGAAATTATTTGTATAATATATTATATACAAGTGATTACCATTATCAAACATGAATACACACAAGGCTACATTTTTACCAATACATATGCATATGACATTTGTAATGTAACTCATGTTAAACAGCTGAACAGCTGAATTAAACCTACAGCACAGATACAGTGAAGGTTTCTGCACTCCGACCATCCGTCCTGTCGGTATTCTGATCAAAGTCAGGGACCGCTCGGTTGGATCCAATTATACTGTAAGATGGAATGCCTCGCTGGGTTTCTGTAGCCCACGGTTATGGTTGAAAGACATAAAATCCATAACAACTATCAATATTTCTTGATAGAATTTGAGAAAAACAAATATATAATATCACTGATTTACAGCAAAGTTATCAAATATGAACAGTTTCTATTGATCCTTGAACAAGTTGCAAAAAAAAAATCACTTTGAAGGATAAAGAATCTGAGGGCTGGCTTTTGACCACCCCCTGGGCGAAGATTTGGTAGTGAAAAGCGAGGCTATAGCATCCAAGATATGAATAAAATATAGGACTGGAGCTCTACTCCATCACTGGGAGAAGAAAACAATTCCCTTCTCTGGCTCCACCTCGTTCTCCGTTCGCCAGTCGCTAGGCTGTGGAGCAACTGGCTCTGTGTATCTCGGTGCAGACTGCACGCCAACCGGCTGGAAACAGCATCCGTCCAGCCTTCGGAAGGCAGACGGCAAGACAACAGGCTGGAAACAGCTTCCCTTCGGCTTAGGAGAGGCGCAGGAAGGTGTCTGGCTCTAGCTGACTGCTGGACGGAAGGAGAAGTCACCAAAATGTGTAGTTATCTGGAATAAGGAGAGGGAGATGGAAGAGCTGAGATAACAGGGTAGGTTTTTTATAATTTTATCAGGGGGGGGATGTTTCCAACTCCTTTCCTCTTGGACTGATGTCGTGGCTTACATCTGCAATTATCACATCCATGTATCTATGGACGAAGGTATGCTGATGGCTCTGCTCTACTATTCCCGCTACTGGATCGATTCAGTGTTTTATTCCTTCACTCCAATAAAGGGACCATTATCTAAATCAGCCTTACATGCCTGAGGGGAACAGTTCCTTTGTTCACATCTCCCAGGCACACTTCTTCCATTTCCGGACAGAAGGACCACACTGCTCTGTGATTCCTTCAAAATAAGATCCTGATCAAGACTGAAACGCTTTTATTTCCCAATCAGGTTTCAAATTCAAACCGTACGTGTCAGCTGAAACAGCCGAGGATTGCAAAGTGAGGCTGCATATTTTGGCAGGAGCCACCCACCTGTGAACCGTCAGCATGTCGAGCCCAACCAAATCTGCCTCCGTCTCCTTCGCGCCCCAGAAGGATGCCCCCCTCAGGAGATTGGAGACCACCGCCCTCAGGACAACATGTAAGGAGAACACCCTGGCTTTCCTGAGGAGGACCAAGATCCACGGGCTGAGGTTTGTGTTCACGCTGGAGAAGTCCCGACCGCAGCGGGCTCTCTGGCTGCTGGCCTTCTGCATGTGCGTGGCCATGCTGGTCACCTGGTCGGGGAACCGCATCTTCTACCTAATGTCCTACCCCGCCGTCACCAAGATCTACATGGTGTGGGCCCACAACATGTCCTTCCCCGCGGTCACCTTCTGCAACAAGAACGTGTTCCGCGTGTCGAGTCTGACCCAGGACGACCTGTACCACAGCGGCTACTGGATGGACCTCATGCACCCCAACCACACGGTCATGGCGACCGGCCGGGCCATCCTCCAGGAGGACCGCAAGCAGGGCCTGCTGGGCCTGCTGGACTTCAGCGACTACAGCCCGCCCCCGGACTCTAGCGTCAACACCACCGAGATGATGGGCAGGTTGGGGCACCAATTGGAGCATATGCTGCTCGAGTGCAGGTTCCGCGGGGAGGTGTGCACCTACAGGAACTTCAGCACAGTATGTACAGAAACGCGGTGTTTTGTGGTGTGTGTCGCCGATGTGACGGTGGCTGACTGGGTGTGTTAAAAATGTGGGCTGGAGGGGGGGGGGGGGGGGGGGGGGGCTTGCCTCCTGTTTCCAGGCATGTTTCGGCGAGGTGTCAAAATGGCAGAGCAACATATTTTCTTTGTCTCGTATGTTTTATTCTCCAGAGTTTTAGTCTCGATGTGTTGCTGCACAACCAAAAGGCCCCCGACGGCCACACGCATACACCCGCACACACGCACACCCTGACACCCGCAGACATGCTGACACACACACCTGCACACTCATACACACGTCGACACCAACACACACACACACACACACACACACACGCTGACATCCACACAAATACACTCTGACAACCGCACATTTAAACGCTAACACACACACGCACGCACTCACGCACAAATATACACATATACCCTGACAACCACACACATGCCCACACACACTGACACACAGACATGCACACTGACGCACACGCTGACACACACACACACAAAAACACTGACACCCACATACACACACGCTGACACCAACAGACATGCACACACACATACACGCTAACACACACACACACACGCAGACTTACACCCTGACAACCACACATATACACGCTAACACACATTTACTCTGACACCCACATACACCCTGACACCCACACACACACGCTGACACCCACACATATACACTCTGACACACACATACACGCTGACACCCACACACATACACTCTGACACAAACACACACACACACACACAGACCTTGACACCCCTATATACACTCCAATAAAAACACACGCAGTATGTGTTTTTTCACTTTCATCACGTTTTTTCTAACTGTAATCACCGTAATCACCTCCGTCTCACGGGACCCGAAGACAGGAATCATCCGTCTCCACAATCATCACTGTGCGTCTGCTGCTGCTAGGGGATTTCTCTAGCTCTGAGTCTCTCATTGTGCATCAGTGACAACAACTCCAGCAAAGAACCATGGCAGCATTAATAATTCAGACATTATAAATCAGCAACGCTAATTAAAATCAGCAACGCTAATTAAAATGTCAGCATTTCGAATTAAGCATCTGATGGTTCATTTTGTATGTTGCCCTTCGAACATGATATCTATATGTGCATGGATTCCCTCCCGTTCCCTTAGTTACTTAATTGGTAAATGGATAACTGTTCCCATCCAACTAACCATGTCCTCAGAATATAGGTGCATAGGAAAGAAATCAAACTTTTTTATTTTCTTTTGTAGGTCACCTTCATTTCATAGTAAGTTTCCTGGTCATGTGCAAATATCAAGGTGTGTGTGTGTGTGTGTGTGTGTGTGTGTGTGTGTGTGTGTGTGTGTGTGTGTGTGTGTGTGTGTGTGTGTGTGTGTGTGTGTGTGTGTGTGTGTGTGTGTGTGTGTGTGTGTGTGTGGAAATGTTTGTTTTGGGTGTTCAAAGATGGACATAAACAGTCCTTCTAGTTGGAAGCCCTGATGTTGTGTTTCCTTATGTCTTCACGAGGCAGACCCACAATGCCTTTGGTGGGCTGTGTTTTTCACAGCAGTCACAGACCAATCATCATGTTCACAGTGCATGAACAATATCTTTACCACACATTAGTATTATCTGCCGTGGCTCCACCTTTAGGTCAAACAATCTCAAAGCTTTAATGCTGTTTGTCTCAGAGTCGGGGAGCTTGACTGCAAAAAGAAAGGAGAACACGGAACACATCAATGAATCACATTTATTACGAGGAAACGTAAAGCCTCCATCTTCTCTTGATGCCTCGCTAACCAAATCCTAGAATGATAAGAAATGTATAAATCAGCTCTGTTTCCAGCAGTCCTCCCAGTTGCCATTCAAATAACATGGGTAACTATTGTATTACAATGAATGGAAAAAGGTAAATAGACTTTATTTATTCAGTGCTTTTCTAACCAGTGGCCACTCAAGGCGACAGCCAGCTCGTCGGGAGCAGTTAGGGTGTGGTGCCTTGCTCAGGGACACCTCGACACTCGGCCAGGAGGAGCTGGGGATCTAACTAGCGACCTTCTGGTTACCAGCCGACCCCGCTCCGCCTCCTGCCACCAAATTAATGTATTTCCCTTTTTTCTCAACCCCCAGATTTACACACGCTACGGAAAGTGTTACACCTTCAACTCCGGTCTGGACGGGAACCCGCTGTTGACCACGCTGAAGGGGGGCACGGGGAACGGCCTGGAGATCATGCTGGACATCCAGCAGGATGAGTACCTGCCCGTGTGGGGAGAAACAGGTCAGTTGTTTACGTTGGCGTCTTCTAGTGCTTCCGCTTTTATTTTGAAAGGCCTGGTTACACCTGTAACCGGGCTAGCTCAAAGGTCCCATGACATGCCACCAGGTGTGGGTTGATTAGCCGTTACAAGCCGTTTTGGAAATCTGTCCCTTATGACATCCCAGGTGGGCGTGTCCACCTAGATGTGTGACGGATAGATGAGCAACGTTTGCTACAGTCCGCTGGATAGGCTGGTAGACTGATCTATCCAGCACACATCTAGGTGTACACGCCCACCTGTGATGTCATAAGGGAAAGGTTTTCTAAAACGGCTTGTGAAGGCTTATCAGCCCACACCTGGCGGCATGTCATGGGACCTTTAACTGTTTTCAGTGTGGTTTGATGACACTGCTTGATAATAACGTATTGATAATAACGTATTAATCCATTTTATTTATTTATTCGCTATAAAAATGAAAGCTTATAAAGACATAATAAAATGCAGGTAATAGCATTTCATGACCCAGAAAAAATTTATTGTTAGCCTTGCCAAAGAACACCTTCCTCCCTGGTACCCTTCCAGCATGTCTTTTTTGCCCAGTCCTTGCTGGTCACCTGATGCCTACCTGGTAACCCATAGTGCCGCTGTGCCTCTGAAGGGCCGGCGTGAGGCCGTTTGTCTCATTGTGTCTGTCCTGCTGTCCGTGTCCACAGACGAGACCTCGTACGAAGCGGGCATCAAGGTCCAGATCCACAGCCAGGACGAACCGCCCTTCATCGACCAGCTGGGGTTTGGCGTTGCGCCTGGTTTTCAAACCTTTGTGTCGTGTCAACAGCAACTGGTAGCTAACATTTGGTCTTGTGCACCACCACCACCACCACCACCACCACCAAACACCACCACCACCACCACCAAACACCACCACCACCACCACCACCACCAAACACCACCACCACCACCACCACCAAACACCACCACCACCAAACACCACCACCAAACACCACCACCACCACCACCACCACCACCACCAAACACCACCACCACCACCACCACCACCACCACCACCACCACCAAACACCACCACCACCACCACCAAACACCACCACCACCACCACCAAACACCACCACCACCACCACCACCACCAAACACCACCACCACCACCACCACCAAACACCACCACCACCACCACCACCACCACCACCACCACCACCACCACCACCACCTCCACCACCACCACCTCCACCACCACCACCACCAAACACCACCACCACCACCACCACCACCAAACACCACCACCACCACCACCACCACCACCAAACACCACCACCACCACCACCACCACCAAACACCACCACCACCACCACCACCACCACCACCACCAAACACCACCACCACCACCACCACCACCACCACCACCACCACCACCACCAAACACCACCACCACCACCACCTCCACCACCACCACCAAACACCACCACCTCCGCTTCTCAGACCTCCATGTGTCACTCGGCATCTTCCCCCCACCCCCCTTTCCACTCACTCACACACACACACACACACACACACTGACCCCTCTTCTGTGCTTAAACTCCACCCCTCCACCCTCCCCGTACCCCCACCCCCCTCGGTGGCATGGGGGCCCTGGACTACAAAACACGACTTTTAGTCCATGCATGAAACTGGGATGGAGGATCTTGAGATGGAAACGAGGTGCCTTGGTGGGCTGAGCTTCACTGGTAGGACGGGAGAAGATTGAAGCACGCAATTTAATAATGCTTGGTTGAACCCTAGTCCTTTTCTTGACTTCGATTGTAGCCCAGGCAAGTGATGACCAGCCAGGGAACGAAAAGATAGCCTTTGTTTTCTGCACCACTAGAACCAGGCGAAGGTTGTGACATTGGATCAGAATGTTTTATGTAATTCACGTGTATTGTGGTTACGGGACGATGAGGAAGGCAAGGACAATGAAGAGATAAATTCTAGCTGCATTCCAGTTCAGAAGAACGGTTCTTGGCCCATTAAACAGAGATTGTTAGGAATATTCCCAAAACTGATATTTTACCTCTTGTTTACCCGTCCACTGTCCAGTCCGTGAAGGAGAAAGCATTAAAAGCCTTAAGCATGGGGGGGGTGTGCAAGCTCATACATTTCTCCTCCCAGTTCATTGATTTCCAAATCTAATCAAAACATAAAGCGATTTTCGGATGTTACCAAGACAGCAGATCATTAAAACGGTTTCCACAGTGCGGTACAACAGTGCGGAGGCTAAACATGATAGGATTTGTACAGTGATTCATGCAGTATGTGTTGATTTATTTAGCATAGTGCTTGTTAGCCGCAGGGCACGCCGCTAGCATGTTTCCCCCGTTTGCTAATCCGTCCCCATCAGGCTTGTAATGCTTTTTTAAATTCATTAGCCAGAAATGGTCAAATACATGGCTCTGTAATTCATTATCCTGGGTAATTCGTTTTTAATCTAAAATCTCCATATCTCTGAAGCGGTCAGAGACGGTCATGGGCTGGTGGAAGCAGAACATTTACCACTTCAGAACAGACGCACTCAAAGATGGCACTTCGGTTTTGTGCAATTATCGGTTTGGGCAATTATTTCTTTGTTTGAGCGTTCTGTCTTACTACAAGCGGAATTCAATAAAATATGGATTATTCATTAATATTTCTGCTTGTTGGGAGAACATGCTTTTCTGTTGGTTTAATAGCCATTAAACTAACAGATTGTATTACAACCTATCACAGGGCATTACATCTTGATAGGTTACAATAGTATTACAAGATATATTACAATCTATCAGATACATCTTGATAGGTTACAATAGTGTAACAAGATCTATTGCAACCTATGAGTAGAGAAAATTTGAAGAACAAATATTAGTATTTCAATAATCAATTATCAACCTAGAATCAATGTTGTTGATCAGCTGCTCTGGTTTTCCCCCACTAAATTCCAATGCCTTCAAAGCCTGCTTATAGTCTGAAATACTTACTCATCCCCCTCACAGGTGTTGAATCCTTGATAGAATGTTGAGATTTCGTGATTCTGCTGGTCCAGCTCTATCCATTCATCTGGATAGGTTTCCTCGCTGACTGTCAGACTGACGGATGAGGTGGGAAAGCGTGGGGCAGACGGCTGAATAACCAACTAACCAGCGCTGCTTCTGAGCCATCAGTAACGGGCGCCACTGGGACAATCCGATTGGATTTTTATTTGGTATTTGGCCTTGGCAGGAGATGGTGGAGGACAGAGGGCCTTGACCAATCAGATGTGGCAAATCCTTTATTTTGCTGCCCTCACATGATTAATGATGTGTGCTGTGTTCCCTCTTCTCCCTCCCCTCCTTCCCTCCTTCCCTCCTACCCTAGATGAGACGTCCCATGAGGCAGCTTCACTCTCTGAGCTGTGCTTCACACTCTCTCTCGCAGTCAGAGCCTCCTTTCCTCCATGAGCCAGGCTTCACTCTCAGTCAGAGCCTCCTTTCCTCCATGAGCCAGGCTTCACTCTCAGTCAGAGCCTCCTTTCCTCCATGAGCCAGGCTTCACTCTCAGTCAGAGCCTCCTTTCCTCCATGAGCCAGGCTTCACTCTCAGTCAGAGCCTACTTTCCTTGATGAGCCAGGCTTCACAGTCAGAGCCTATTTTTCTTCATGAGCTGGGCTTCACTCAGTCAGAGCTTCCTTTCCGCCCTGAGCCAGGCTTCACTCCCATTCAGGGCATCCTTTCCTCCATAAGCCAGGCTTCACCCTCAGTCACAGCCTCCTTAGCTTGACTTTGGGCAGGGGCCCGGGCACCCAAACATTTGTTTCCACTCAAGAGCAGAGGTTAGCATATTCCTGTCTTGAAATGCTGCTTGACCCGAGATTTATATATTGTTAAGTAGCCCCACACACCCAAATCTGAATTCAACAGCCCCATTCCCTCCGCTGTGAACGGAGTCATCTGCGTGTTTTCTTTTTCTTTTTAGTTTTCGTGTGGCGGGAGCACAAGTAAATCTCAGGACTGACGGTACATCCTCGTCTCTGCCGCCTTTACCGTAGCCATTAAAGAGCTGCTAATTCCCTCCACTGGGGCTAACATGTGCAGCCAACACATGCAGCCCAGAAGGTTCTCTGCTGCTGTGTGTCTCTATGGCTTCAGCCTTGTTGTTATTATTATTTGATGCATTGCCCCCTCGTTCAACACATTCATTTGACTTACTCCCCTCGTCCTCGCCTTTTTTTTTCGTGTTGCGTCCATGAGAAGCGATCTCTGTGTTGGATGTCCCCCAGTGGGCCCACAGCCACTCATCATTTCCTTAAACTCATCATCAACCATGCACGTGAGGGGGTTTCCCAAGACCCCCCCCCCATAACTCTCTCTGGCTATGCTGCCAGCGGAATTTCAATAAGAGCTTAATTATGTTTGCATGTTTAAATCCTCGGCCTTCCAGAATTAAGACTCCATGGGCCACCTACTATCGAGTAAATGTCCTTCTCAGGTGGCAAAGCTTAATCTGGATAGACTGGAGGGGAGGATTAGGCGTCAGGGTGAACTGCAGTTAGAGGTTGTAGTCCTTGAGTTTATTATGCAGGACTCCTGCTCTGATAAGAGCCCCCCCCCCCCCCCCCCCGCCCCCGTTGGATGTTTGTCTGAATAACCTTGAGATATTGGAGAAGTGTCAGATCACTTTCAAACATATGCGCATGTGTTTTTACGTCAAACTAAGCAAGGTTTTTCAAAAACTCAACTGTGTGCCAACAATCCGAATGGGCACGTCTAGTTTTAGAAGAGATATCGTTTATCAAAGAATGGTCGCTGTGGGAAAATGAGATACGTTCTTAATAAGAGGATCCATTTCAAATTCCCGGACACACATTTGAATATCATGACCTGCAACTGGATTTTAGCATTGAAGTGCAAAACACGAGACCTATGCTGACGCTATTCCTATAGGGTTAGCATATGCTAACGCCTAACCCTATGCCTGCTAACCATACCATCATACCATCCATCTTATTAACATGTAAGCTTTGGATAAAAGTAGCATTTACAAAGTAAAAGTATTGCACTCAATACCAGCGTAGACTGTGACCACAGAGCACCATTGCGATTCACTTTCCGTGTCCATCGCTCGCGGTGGCGTCCCTTCTGACAGTCCATGTTTTCCTGCTGTGAGTCGATAGCATTAGGCCTGTTTCCATTCCCCCATGATCCTCTGCAGTCTGCTTCCCGCACAATAGGACAAGCACTGCATCAGTAATGTTCCCTAACCTGCCAACGCAAAGCCTGCTGCAACACACACAGCCCCATACCCTGTTCACCCACTGTCTCTTTAAATCGGATCGGGCGTCCTGTGTCAGCACTCTCCACAAACACTCAAAAGTTGTTGTTTTGTATTGTATTTTTCTTGTCTGTATGTTTTCGCGGCTGCCTGCGGTCCTTTTTTGGTAACAATTATCCATTTTCCGGTGCCAGACTGTTGTCCGCTGGGCTTGACTGGTGTGTTGTTGATGTGTCGGTGTACCGGTCTGGCAGACGGACCCACAGGGGGATAAAAACACACCCTTATTCCCCCCCCCCCCCCCCTCTTCCAGCTGCAGTACCTGCCACCGCCTTGGGGCGACTGCAAGTCCACCCCCATAGACTCCGAGTTCTTCTCCACGTACAGCATCACGGCGTGCCGCATCGACTGTGAGACGCGCTACCTGGTGGAGAACTGCAACTGCAGGATGGTGCACATGCCCGGTAAGGCCCCCGACTGGCCCCCAACTAAAGCGTAGAGTTGGTTTTGCAAACAGAACCATGTTGATAATGTCTCCCGCTGTGAACTTGCAGCTATCCATTACTGTATGTTGTACGTCCTTGCACTTATAAAATATCACTTAGCGCTATCGGCTATGTAGCGCCTTATCCTAGCTATCTTTGTCGTGGGCTAACCTAGCGATTGTTGGTGCTCGGCACTTGGTTCTATCAACATCCTTACTGTACCGAAAGCGATATATGGTTGTCTTTATAAAGCTTTTTTTGGACAAATGGAAACGGTAAGGTGCCTTGGATCAAAGCGTCAGCTCAACTCCCTGAAGGTCAATTCAGAAGACAGAGGGCACAGTTGTGTTGTGTGTTATTGGTGCTCGGCAGAATAACGATGCCTTTCTGTCCCCTCTGTGTGGTGTTGAACAGGTACCTCGACTGTTTGCACACCTGAGCAGTACAAAGACTGTGCCGACCCGGCGTTAGGTGAGCCAAAGCCCAAGGACTGCAAACAGAGACGATTATTAGTTGTTGTTTTTTTTTAGCAAAACAAATGGATTCTTTTCCCAGGGATTGTTTGACTGCATGGATCTCCGTGCGCAGTCAGATAGCCCAGTCATCCAGGCAGCTCGCAGGCAGCGGGCGCCAAACGGCACAACATGACACATAAATTAAACCCTGGAGAATAGTCTGGCATTCACTCGAATGAGGGGTTGTCAGTCAGTGCTGGAAAACATTTGTATCTTTTAAATCCCATTAAAAACATTGTGTTCTGTTCATGGTTCATTAAAATATAATCAACAGCGTAGATCTTTTTCCCCCTTTCCATCCCTTGACATATCCCCTGGATTCGTTCATTATTTTTTGTTTCATAGAAAGTGAACGATGGCAGCAAATAGTTCTGTTCTTCATTTTAATGTGCTTGCTGGCAATGTTCTTTTATTATTTAAGCATCCCAGTTATTTAAACTGGGATGCTTGCATACTTGTGCTCGGTCCATTGAATGATTTGATCCACATCCACAGACTTTTTGGTAGAGAAAGACAACGATTACTGTGTCTGTGAGACGCCCTGCAACATGACGCGCTACGGCAAGGAGCTCTCCATGGTTAAGATCCCCAGTAAGGCGTCCGCTAAGTATCTGGCTAAGAAATTCAACAAAACCGAGCAATACATCGGGTAAGTATTCGCCCATTGGCTCTCTGTCCCTGAGATGATGACCTTATGAATGACTTTTCTTGATTTGTTTTGTTTTGTTATGTTTTGAGTGGATAGTGTTAGCATAGCGCGATGTTGGTCTCCATCGTTCACCTTCAATGCCAT
This sequence comes from Gadus macrocephalus, assembly GCF_031168955.1. Classification (NCBI taxonomy): domain Eukaryota; kingdom Metazoa; phylum Chordata; class Actinopteri; order Gadiformes; family Gadidae; genus Gadus; species Gadus macrocephalus. The sequence continues at coordinate 4,676,984 of NC_082389.1, forward strand.
AAAAAACGAGAAGCGATTCAACCTGAAATGTTTTTTTTAATTATTTAAATTATATTTGAATTCTTTACTTACCAATGAAAATGGTATCCTGAGAGAATCTCGTCACCCTTCCCTCCCCCCAGAGAAAACCTTTTAGTGCTGGACATCTTCTTTGAAGCTCTGAACTATGAGAAGATCGAGCAGAAGAAAGCGTATGAAATCGCCGGGCTTCTCGGTGAGATCCACTAAGCTTACTTTATGATGGATGTAGGAAAGAACAAATGCGTTGATCCTAATATAGGAAACCGTCCTCAGGCTTTTACGGCCTTTCTCAAACCGGAGCCTCCGGCTGTGACCACTTAGGACCAATGTACTTGCAGCATTGGAACAGGGAAATAAAGGGGTCCTAAATCCATCTCCAAATGCGAGGCGCTTGAGTTAACACTGGCAGAAAGCCAGGGTTTAAATTCTCTGATTTCGTCAGCTTACACATAGTCCCTCACGCGGGAACGCGTCGCTAGTGGAAGTCAAGTTGATGGCATCTGTGGCAAATGCATGTCTCCATATGTGTCTATGTCATCCTAGGTGACATCGGAGGACAGATGGGGCTGTTTATTGGAGCCAGCGTCTTGACAATACTGGAAATATTCGACTACTTATACGAGGTAAACACTTTACCCCTTCAGTAAATTCATTTTATGTTTCTGTCGTTTTAGGGAGAAATGCTGTAGCCTATAACTATATTCTGCAGCTATCGATTCTTTTTGAACTTTTGTACATTGCTATTGATGCAATTGGCCGAGCCAGGCCCTTAAATATCTGTGTACTGTTGTTATGAATCAGAATCAGAGTTACTTTTATTACATCTTATTGTAGGGACAACCCAAGTACACGAGAGTACAATTATTAAGCTTGGTTCCTCAACAGTCAGACAGCAGCAACAATAAAAGATAATGCAAATGAATATAAGTACAAATATAAAGTAAGTAATAAGAAGTACAGAAACTAATGTGGAGTGCCATTTATCGCTATGCAAGTAAATGACTCTGATCTGCATTCCTGTCAAGGTGTTCAAGGATAAGGTCCTTGGTTTCTTCATCCGCAAGAAGCGTCCACGGCGATGCCAGAGCGATAATCTGGTAATACTTTTATTTTCTGCTTCTCACGCTGTCGACCCGTGACACCATGTCAGATAAACCCAGGAACCAGAACAGTGTCTTCTTGTGTTTTAAGATGTGTATTTCTGAAACCTAAACCATGTCAGAATGATGCCCAACTTATTTGTGACTTTTTCACTGCCACCACTTTCACTTTCTGTTCAAATGTATTTGAAACTATTCCAAATATGATTTGAACTTTGATGTCTAAAGAATAAAACATATCCATCCCAACGGTTTGGATATTTTTGTCTTTAAATCGATAAACACTAACTAGATTTTCCTTTGCGAAGATCTCCTTATGGTTTATTCATCCACCGATGCAGAGATAGATTTTAACTAATCCAACAATGTATCTGGACGTTCTGGTTCCTCTCGTTGGTCATTAATCAAACATAGTGAAGCGTAATTTGCTCAGTGCAGCCAACAATTGTGTTCCTGAGTTCATCTACCTGTTTGTTTCCAACCCCCCCCCCCCTGTGCAAAGAACTCTGCTCTTTGTGAGACAAGCCCAAATGTTCTTCATGAGTAACGATGGAGTGAGAAAAAAATCAACTTCAATTTGCTTTACAAGTCTTTGAAGAAGACTTTGGTTTGTCCCTGAATCAGTGCAGCGTACTGCAGTGGCATGCATGGTCGCCTTGGTTCATTAGATTACAGTTCAACAGAGCAGAACAAGGATGGGTGTGTTCTTCCTTGTCCGAGTAAAGATGTGTAAGAGGAATGATTCCGAGACATCTGGTTTGGTTGAGATCAATCAGGGCATAACGCAAGCCATGGTAGGAAAACAAACCTAAGACACAGTGTGCATTTAGCTTTCCTTTCTGCATTCCCCTCCATCCATGTCATAATAGCACTTGCTTAGTCTGATCCATCTTAACCGCCTCTTACTCTCATGACGAAGAAACCGTCTCCAACTGACTCGCTCATAACTCCACGTAAGCAACCGAACTCTGAACATACGGCATGTCATCATTTTCAGACGTTAGATGTTTTCCTCCTCCTCAGTGCTCATCCACAATGTTGTAGCTGTACTCTCTCAGCGTTTCCTGCTTGTTAAAGCCCAAAAAGACACCGAAAAATCACATTTCATCCTCCAACATTTGATATCCCTCAACTTGAAGCCCCCTGATAGTCCCGGCCCCCCCCCCCCCCACGACTGTTAGCATTGCATTGTGTTTATTATTTCCATTCCAGCCACCCTCACCCATCTTTCTTTTCATCATGTCTATTCCAGGAGTTTCCAGAGAACCCAACCGGCCCTGGTGTCACGCCTAATCATGCCCCCAGGTAGCAAACCCCATTAATATGAGAGCCTCCCTCCAACGCTGTCACTCTCCTCTCTCTTTTTTCGGACATTGTTGGGGAAACGTCCCTGTATGGTTCATCCAACACAGGACGCCATCGTCATACATACCATGTCCCGTTCGGGGCGGTGGATTAGGTGGTCCGCAGGCGGCGGTCTTTCAGTTGAAAGTGGGATTAAATAGGATCATTCACGCGGCGCTCTCTGATCTGAAACCCCGTCGCCTCCTATCGACCAGGGAGAGGTTAGTTCCACCAGTGTGTGCCCTTTGATCAGCGGAATCGTCTGCGGAAGACGACTCGGCAGCACGATCAAATCATTGCCGTGAGAGTTAAAACTTAAACTTCACCGTCACACCAAAAAAACTGGCCACGAATTCCAATAATTATTTCGTTTTCTCCACCCCCGCCCCCGCCCCCCTGTAGGGATAAGAGCGCTCCAGTGGAAAAACAAATACATATCTGTCCAACGAACACAGCGCTACACCAACCGAGACGTGTTTTTTCCTGCAGCACCCCGGGCCGGCCCGTGCACATTAGAAGCTGGCGCCCGATAACATCACTAGATGCATTACTTTGTGATGTTATGTACATCATCTGCATGCGATGATTTGACATACAATGATATTTTTGCCTTTTCCTGCCCGGGAATAGCGATTAAACCATTGCTACGAATGAGTGCATCACTTCTCCCCATGTAGCGGCAACATCTGAAGCAAAGCCTGTTTGCCCAGATAGAAACACAGCACATGCCGAACGATTCAGCATTCATCACTGCTAGACGTATTCGTGCGGGTTCGACTGAAGCCCATGGACTAAATGTGTTGTTCTTTCTTCTCCTTGCCCCTCTCTCTCCACTCATCTCTCTATATCTCATCCCATTTTTGGCCTTATAAATTTTGATTGGGCTCCATTTTATTCTGTGCTTGCTTCCTTATCCCTGTATCGTTTGACTCTGGGATGCATTTCTCTGTCGTTCGCTGTCCTTAATGCTGTGACCTTGCGTCCGATCACATTGTCAATGCCCTCCATTTTGTTTGTTTACGGCTATCCGTCCCTCACATTATCAAACCCATTCTCTGCTACTTTTCCAAACTCCTTGTTTCTTCCCTGTCTGCCCTATTTTCTCCAACTTATGCTGCCCTGCACTGCCCTTCTCCCTTAATGCGGATGACCTCGTCTCCTCTCCTCCTCCTCCTCTCCTCCTCTCTCCCCCCTCTTCTTCCCCCCTCTCCCCCCAGAGCACCTGTGACACCCTCCGGAGTCACTCGGACAGTGTCGGATTCACGCCGAACATGTTACCTCGTCACCCGACTCTAGGGAACTTCGAGGAGTTTGCTTGTTGACCCGGTGATGGAGTCGCAGACCGGGGCCAGGTGGGGGAGGGTGGGGTGGGGGGGGACACTATCGAGGATCGGCTACAAACTGTGAAATAATTTATGTAAAAGTAAAAAAGTGAAGAAATCCAAATGGGAGAAAACATTGAGCGTATACTCGACAGCGTGGTAGACCTTATCAATGCCTGAATAGAAATAGAATACTATCATCAGTTACAAAAAAAATAAACACCAAAAAATATATACCCTTCCAAAACACAAACTCAGGTTTAACTGCCATGCCGAGGGCGTCCACCTTTTATTTCATATCGTTTAAGACGTTCATGGTGTTCATCCGTGGTGTAGTTCACTCGCTCGCTTCTGTCCATCCATGCTTTCTCTTGGTTGAGGGTTTTTCTTCTGATCCAAAAGGTATTTCTGACCGAGTTAAGCGATTGTTTATGGGAAAGATTGTGACCAGAGGTCATACAATAAAATGTATAATTACATTGCACCACGTGCTTTGAGAAATCTGTGGCCTATGAATCCAAGGAATAGATGTGGACTGGCAGGAGTGGCATACATTCAAAGGATGAACAGTGATGCCCCCTCTCTCCCCCCATGTTATCTGATGAGGCAGGTTGAGTGACTCGTTATCCCTTTGACCTCTCACCTAGTTAAAGTCACAGAAGACGGGTGTCTGACGTTTTGAGGGGTCGATGGCTCATTATCAGGATAACAACACGGTCTTCACTCGTGACCCCGAGTCAAAACACACATCCATAGCTTATCGCACTGCTGTTTGTCACTATGCCTTTGTTATTGCTAAGCTTTCGTCTCTTCGAGTGGAGGAATGTACACACACAGACACCTAGACCTCTTGAACGTAGCCTGAAAGCGTCGACTGACGAGGATTGACAACAATATGAGTCGCTATGGATTGAACATTGGTTGGGCAACATTGGATGTGGTGAGAGTGTTTTAATGGATGTCTGTTTGAACTGTTTCTCACCAAGGTTCACAGAGAGGAAGTGAGTCAGGCGAGAAACGATTGTATCTTAGTATGACATGGCTTATATTTAACCTTTACATTATAATTTTCAAGTTGTAGAATAGTGTTGCTATAAACGACATAATGACTGTCATGAGAAAAATGCATCCATTTAGTCCGCTGTCAACCTTGGCCCTGGTTTCCGTTCGATGATTCAGTTTAGAAGATCAACCACATTGACACAGTGACATTCTGCATTATTCCTCATTTGTCCTTACCGATGGCAAAATAAGTTCATAAATCAGCACAAGCCCCAGTGATAGTAATCTATTCTCTATTATAAATTCATGGAGAACAGACCGTCTGTAGATAACATTCCTTACCGTCACATGAATATGTACATACCCACAGAAATGCCATACGAAATTCTAGACTCCCCACGGGGTCAACGTTTTGTTCCAGGGGTTTTTCGCCCTCCCCTCTGATCTCGTACCAGAAGTCCAGTCCGTTCACCAGGCGCCACCTAAACCTAATCCCGTCCACGTATAGCCCTTGAATGTGTTTATATCCGAGTGGACCCCGAGTGTCTTCCACTCTCCAGTGACTTAGGCCTACGCGACCGACACTTGAATAGAATTTGTAGAGACAAAGATGTAAAAGGAAAACAAAAAAAACAACATCCCTGACTATCTTATCTTAAATCAATTTTTAATATTGCATCATTGTATCCTATTGTTATTCCGATATCATGTATTGAAACCGCAAAAGAAAAACGACAAATTGTGATGTATAAACCATCGAGTATAATAAACGATACATTTAACCATCTCCCTCACGTTCCCACAACTTCTCTTCTTACACGTCTGTCTGTTTATTTTCCCGCTTGTCTTCCATGTTTGTTTCTTTTCCCCTCCCCGGACCCATGGCTCTGGACTTGTAACCGCGCCAGTAACACCTCACACATCTGAACTGTGATCATTTGTTGGGACTACAGTTCAGAGACAACAGACAGCCTATGTTGTGTTCTTTGTTGTTGTTGTTTTTTTACTTGGTGAGCTTACCGCCTTGCCAGTAGGGCGGGTGGTGTTAGAAACACCGGAGCTTTATTACTCTGTTGTCTGCTTATTTAGATGACTGTTGTGAAGCACAAAACCTTGGGAAATCAGCCATTACTTTTTGGAGCCAATGACAGGCAGGTCTTGTTACCACGACAACGCGCCTATAGGCTTTAGTTTGGAGTGTCCAATACACTACACGCGCACTTAAAGGTTAATCAGGAATACGAGAACATACTTTGCGTCAGATCAACAACAGAGTCCAGACCTAATCCAAAGGAAAATAAAAATATCGGTTTACTATTCAGGGTTGTTTAATTAATGGGTGGTGTTGTGTTGTCAGCAATAAATTAATTGATTACGGTACTACTGTTAACAAATCCAGTCGGCATACATCCTACACTTGAGGATTCCCAAATTGCATTCATTCATTCCTGTCCGGTAGCTGTTTAACGAACGTAGGCGAGATGGCTACGGGTTTTGACATGTGTATATTAAAGTTCTATATATTACGATGATCTTACATATTAACTGGTTAAGAATACCAAAAAATATTACTAAAAGGTATTGCCCCAAATTAAATGTGACATTGTGATGCTATACGATATCGTTGCAGACAGTTTCTATGTCATATGTCGTCCCATTTCATCAGCGTAAGAATGGTTCATAAAAAAACCTTGTCTATTGGGATGATAGACAACCAACTGTGAACATGGGGTAAACATGGGGTTAACATTGTTAACACGTGGCCGTGGGTCCCTTCCCCCTCGTATCCCTGCCTTACTACCGGTCATACAAACTATGTATCCCAGCTAGCAGCTATCTTAGGGCTTGAAATATTTGTGCTAATTTTTTTCCAAGTAGTTATACAATTTCAACGTGCATTTATGAAACCATAGATGAACAGCATTTCATATCAATATATATATCTATATATATAGCCTTTTAGATTATAATTATTGAATTATCAAAGAGCTTGATCCATCACACTCTGCAGCACATTATGTCATTTTCCTTCTTGCATGACCATTGTGTATTACCAATATCTACCTACTGTATTATCAGACCTGTTGAAACATTTATTTTTTTGCATTGTATCCAAATGTCATTTTGAGCCAGATGAAACAACGTGTTAATGCAGCCATTCCCTCTGTGCTATGAAAAGTATATTAGACCTTTGGAAAAATAGCAGCACCGACAACCTCGAGGAAGGCTTGGGATTGTGCAATATTTAATTCAGTGTGGGCGCGATGAGTGACTTATGTTCCTGACATTTTGAATGGAGAGCGAGAGAAAAAGAAAAGAAAAAACCTTAAGTGGCTTGAGGTGAAGAGTGGTATTTACAGGTATTCTGTTTTGTATATTTTATGATTGCATGCACAAACAATTTGGGGAATCGGGCTTGCTTCATCTGGCTCTGCGTACTGTACATTACAGTATATTGTAGATTTGTGATTTAACACTGACGTGGACATTAAATAGCTCCTACCCTCTTAAATGTGTGTAACGTCTTCAAGTTTCGTATACACAGCTTGGTTATGCGTTTTGCATCTATGACAAACAAGATGACTATTAGTGTGCATTTTTGTGTGATCAAAGAAAAAGACGAGGAACAGAGCGGTTATACTGTCACAGCCATCTATTCTTAGTCCAATAAATCAGTGGGTTTGGTTTATTTCCACTTTATTAAAAAGTGAATCATAGTGGTTTAAAAAAATAAATAATAATACAAAACCACTGATGGCGTATGTTTAATGGTACATTAGCTACGTTGTGAGTAGGAAAAAGGACACAAGAAAGTGCAAACTTGAATGTTCAAAATCCAATGACATTGTGGAATATCTCTAGAGCGGTCGCCGGTTTGTCTCCAACTAGTAGTGGAATAGCCTGGCAGAACTAAAGCATGATGAAAGCAAATTGCACTACAGTTTTATAATAAAATCCTAACGTTTTTCACACACACACACGCACACACACACACATACACACACACAACCTTGCTGTATAAAAGCAGTGTCATATTATTGAAAGAAAATCTCCTGTACCAAAACAAATGGTTGTGCTGTATTTTAAAAAAGAAAAGACCTAGGCTTAATTAAGCAGACATTCAATTATTAATAAATACATGCATTCAATTATTTTGCTTACATCAGTAGAACAAAAATAAAATATTAACTTTTCTATCTACTTCAAAGACAACCCATGGTGAGGGAAACAATCTGGGGGTGATTCTGCAATGGAAAATGAAGCCGTTTGAAACAAAGAAACCACAGGGGACAGAGGGCGTGATGAAATATAAATTCTTTCGGATCTCATTTGTGATGTACAATAGCCAACAATTCATTTTTTTCATATTTTAACTACAAAAGAAAATGAACAGATTATAAAAGATAGCAATGATTCACTAATGGTCCTCTGTTCATCAAGTCTACAATTTAAATTGGTCCACTTTTGTTAACATGGCTGTTGTATTTTAATAGACTGAGAAATGGTGACAAGAAGTGACCCCAGTGTGACTGGTAGTTGACAAATCATGCACACAAAAAGCTGGCAAAAACGTGCAACTAATATAGCGTTGTCCCAGACCATTGTACAATCTGCTCTTTAAAAGTAATGGAAAAGTGATGGGTTTATGCTTAAAATATTGATAAAGTCTTTTTGTCTATTACTCAGTCTAAAATGGATGCAATTAATGAAAAAGGTGTTCATGCCTCTAAGTTAAGCATAAATACCTCACTTAAAGTGACACCACACTAATGTATTATATGCATTTAGGTTTTCCATTTATGACATCAAATTTTTGAAACGGCATCAGAGAATCATCACTACTAACTTCACAGTCAACTCATGACATTTTATGCTGGGTATGTATTCCATTTTAGCAGATATTAAAACTGAAAGACCCATGTTTGTTCTTGATAGCCCTCGAATAATTTAATCAAAAAGCTGTTATGTTTCCCAAAAGTGCGGTCAATAACGACGAAGTCTGGGGTCTCCCCAGAATACCTCGCACGGACAGACTTGCAAACCAGAATAAAATAATAATGATTAACAAGGAGGCACAACAAGATGATATAAAAGCTAGGGCATTTCCGAAAAGAAAGAATAGATACAGGGTGGAAGGGTCTGAGTGAAAACGTGTTGGTCAGGAGGCTTGATTGTGGTGGAGGAGGTGGTGGTGGTGATGGTGGTGTTGAAGGAGTTTCACCTGCTACGGTGTGGTCTACGGTGGGCAGAAATCAGCAAAGTATGGGTGCTGCAGAGCCTCTTCCGCAGAGATCCTCTGGACCGGGTTACACTTCAGCAGGTTCTGAGTTAGGATTACAAAAAACATCTTAATTCAAGATTTTAAACCATAAGGTCCAAAAAAAAAAAAAAAAAAAAGATCCAAACTTTTTTTTTCTAGTTTTATATTAAAATCCTAACATTTTATACATTTTTTACACACACACACACACACACACACACACACACACACACACACACACACACACACAGTATAAATGCTGTAGCTGCACGTGTCTCATTATTCAAACAAAATCTTCTGTACTAAAACAAAATGGTTGTGATCTATATAAAAAAAATAGGCTTATTTAAGGAGACATTCAATTATTAATACATGCATTCAATTATTTTGAGATTTTAACATTACAAAAAAATTCTCATAGATCCCTAACAGGGAAGAACATGTTTAGATAATAAGGAATGCATTTGTGGTCAATGGATAGATAGGGGTCGTTTCTTACATGGTTGGACACACAGCAGTACAAACATTAAAAGTGTTGAATCACCTGCAGCAGATCTCGTCCTGTGCTACTGAGTTTGGGAACCACGTTAACCAGTGAGGTGGTGGCGGGGTACATTGGATACGGCTAGAGGTGGACGGGGGGGAAATAAAATCAACTAGTTAACCATCCGCTTAACGTCTTGTCCTCTGGTGGGACACGCGACAATATATTGACAGGAAAACGTTAATGGGTTACCTTGTAATCTGGTAGTTTTGTCATGGCTTGCCACTGCTCCTCAGTTGGCGTACCCAACAATGTACAACAGTGTCAAAGAAAAACTACAAACACAATGGAGTCCACAACACAAAGTATATTCCTCCATTTAGTTTTATGCCGTCGCGTCACACTGTACATTATCAAAATATAGCCCGTCTTTAAAAGACGGAAAACCATTTTAGGATCAAGAGTAGCATGTATAATGAACGAGTATAGGAACTTAATTAAATCAGAAAAATATTTAAATATTAGCAAACGGCAAAAGGATATCTGAAGATGCGCTTCAATTGGTCGTCAACGTCATTCCCGGGGAACAACGGCCTGCCCGCGTTGGCCAGCTCTGTATGGACACAAGAAAATATATTTAAAATCATATTCACCAAATGTTGGGTCCAAGACATAATATGGACATTTACATTTAGCAGATGCTTTCATCCAAAGTGACTTTCAATGAGTTTATTTGACAGAAGAAAGAGAAACAACAATACATCTTTGTCGGTACATTAAGGATGTTTATAGAACCAAGTGCCAAGCACTAACAATTGCTAGGTTAACCCATTCCCTCTATATACAACAAAGCTAGCTAGGATAAGATACGATTATAACCAAAATAATAAAAGTTGTACAAACCTGCAAATATACACCCTGCTGACCACATATCGATTGAGGTAGAATAGAGTTTAGCACCAAAAAGCACATCGGGAGGCCGGTACCACAGAGTCACCACCTATAAACACCACAACATCATCAACTCCTCCAGCATCACTTAAGATACCGATGTATGTTCCGACGATTTTCACGTTGCATAATGGATGTTGATGTTGTCAATGATTTTCTGAGCTGGCCCTGAAATGTGTGGGCAGCTTGCCGTTTGGCCCCAGGTACTGATCAACAAACAGTGTTGCCAAGGACCTTTTTCACGTAACATTCACCTACCTCAGCTGAGTAACACCTCACAGGAATCCCAAAGGCTCGAGCCAAACCAAAGTCAGCCAACTTCAACTCTCCATTCTGGTGATACAGGCAACAGTAACGGGTCAATTTAAAGTTTCTTGGCTTTGACCTTGGACGTAGAAAGTTAGCCAATAGCTTAGTATAAATGGTCGTTTTTAATTTGCAAGGGAAATTGTACAATCATTTGCGATGTAAATCATATATAGAATTAACTCTTGTTTTGTGACGTGCATTGGGTTAAAAATCTAAATGATTTTGAACAGACGCCCTACAGCCTAACTAGGCTTCCATGTTGGAACACTCACTCTGTTAATAAGGAGATTCTGTGGCTTCAGATCTCTGTGGAGAACGTTCCGACTGTGACAGAAGGCCAGGCCCTTCAGGAGCTGGAACATAAACGACTGGAGAGAAAAACAGGAGGAACACCAGGTTAAAAAACTCACACAGAATGAATAATTTGTTGAAGAGTCATGAGAGACAAGTGATTACCTTCACGGTTTCTGGGTCTAAATCTCCGTTGCAACTGTCGAAATATTTCTTCAGATCCTAGAGATGTGAAGAGTTAACATTTCTCCATTATTTGACAACATGTATTCGCAAACAATTATCAATCATTTCTCGGAAAAGTTTTCTTACCTGATCGCAATACTCAAAGACCAAGGTTAACTTTTTGTCACTGTGCAGCACATCATGTAGCCTGGGTACATAAAACAAAAATGCGTTCAATGGTGATCAACAACCAGACAACCTGTCACACACTAGCCAGCAATCAATGCAGATAAAAGATCTGTAACACTAAAAACAACCGTGCAGTTTGAACCAAAGGCACTCACCTGACAATGTTTTTATGTTTAAGTTCCTTCAGGAGACAGATTTCTCTCAAGGCGGAACTTGGCACCCCCTAAAAAACAAAAGTGACTCAAATGACCAGCCTCCAGCCCCCTGCTGCTACTGCCGACAGCCTCGAAATGACTCACACATACCTCGTCATCGTCATCCAATCGGACCCTCTTCAGAGCCACGATTTCGTGCGTTTCGCGGTTCTTTGCCTTGAAGACGGTCCCGTATGTCCCTGCGAGGGAAAAGAGCACAGCGAGAGACGGGCAGTGGGGAACGTTAATGAATGAAAGGCTAGCTGCTGGCTGTACCCTAATGCTAGCCAGAGCTGCATACCTACTTAAAAACTGCCATTTAGGGTCAAACATTCCCGACTATATGGTTAGTTTGACGTAAAATAGAAGATGTTTCCCTTGTTTAATATTAAAACCATGACTTGACACTGCCCATTTATTTAAGCGATGGGCTAACGACTTGAATCTGGAAGCAAAGGAATGCTAGCTTGGAGCTGAAAGGTATCCAACTTTTGCCTCATAGTTGTTGTACTTACCCTCTCCGATTTTCTCAAGCTTTTCATATTTCTGCATGTTTGGTGAGTGGCGCCAGCCTTAATATAACTAGTGAACCTCTAGGTCTACCTGATACAAGAAACAATCCGAAATCCGCAGTGATGTTTTGCTAGCTGGTGTTAGCTCCCAGACTTGTACCCTAGACACTTCACTAGGCAAGCTGTTCTTGCTGGTCATCTAGCGGCTGAAACGGGAACAGCATCACAGTGGAATTGTCTGGAAATGCAATCCATACAGTGATTTAGGCTGCTGCATGAAAGGACACTTGCATGGACAAAATGCATGCAAATGTTCTAAATAAACAATCAAAAAACGTAAAGTAGATAGACCATTTTAAATACTAGGTATAATTCCCATGTCTCATTTAAATCTTTAGATGATCATTTAAGCTCAGCCACACATTATTTAGCTTTTTGAGAAACAACGTATTACAAAACATCCATCAGAATTAGAGGCAATAATCATAAGATGGCATTGTTCAGGCGGTAGCAAGGTCTGCAGACCTGTGTGGGGAAACCTTATCTTTAGCAGGGTCTGAAATACAAGACATGGTACATGTACAAAGGCAGTAGAAATTGACTAAGCTGCCATTATTTACAAAGGCTACATTTATGAGCAGTAACTTGTCAAGACTAAAATGAACTCATAAATCAGTACATTAAATATCCTAATTCTGCATGACAAGAAGGTACTCCAATGCAAATATAAATATGAATATCATTGAAATGTTACCTTTTAATCTTATTCAACCTCCTTAAAAAAATGTCTGGCCATGCATGGCATATTGTGTTTGAGGAATTTCCCCTGAAATGTTATAGTTTAAAGTGATACTGGTTTTAAGCTAGATAATATTTTAAAGCATGGATTTAAATATGCTGTTTGCGTAGCAGCTTCACCATACTTTTGTAGCAGATGAAAAAGCTGTGAGACATTAAGAATTATTTTACCTTCTGGATTAGCTCTCGCCTTTAGCGTAATGATATTGAGGGTACTAACTAATGCTAGGAGAACCTATATTAAGACGTTAACGTGGGTGATGCATTGTTATATAGGAAGAGATGCATGCTGGCATCTGGAAAGGGGTAGCAAGTTATTCTGCATATTATATTTAGGATACATATCTGACTGAAGATGGCGGGTTGTATTTTGAGAATTTAAAAATCTATAGCAAACCACCATTTATTTTAAGGGCCAAGATGCAGTCTGAACAGACTAATGCAATAATCCTTTGAAAGAAGTATACTTCATTAACTTTGGTACACGTCAATTAGTACATATTAAGACTCATCATCCTCTGATCATGAATAATGAATATTGCCACAATTCATAAGCTCCAGAGCCATGATACGACAATAACTTATTTTAACTTAGTGTTTTTAATTCATAATGCAATAAATACAGTACATTTTCTGATAAAATATAAGTTCTATACAGAAGAGAATAAAACACTGAGGTATTCCATTTAATTAAATTCTGTACAATTATGCTACAGGCAAATAATCCATGGCAGTAAAACCCTATGTCCAGAGACCACTATCATACTAATATAATGATTGGTCCAAATATGTACACTTTACATGTACATATAACCTGATCCCAGTAGTCAAGAGACTTTCATCATAATTGAAATGCCATTTGTGATGGTACACTTAATCGTAAACACTTGTTAAATCGCTCATTTCTTTGCTTCAGCTCTTTGCCTCCGAATCAGATCCGAATAAGGTCCACCTCTGCCGATCAGCTCCAGATGGGTCCCAGCCTTGGAACACAGAACAGAAATGTTGGCTATTTGCAAATGGTTCTCTCACATCAATGTTAAAGGTATGGTTAGCCGTCACAAGCTGTTTTGAAAATCGACCTCTTCTGACATCACAAGTGGGCGTGTGTCCACCTAGATGTGTTCTGGGTAGATCAGTCTACCAGCCTACCCAGTGGATTGTAGCAAACGTTGCTCATCTATCCAACATACATCTACGTGGACACGCCCACTTGTGATGTCAGAAGAGGCCGATTTTCAAAACGGCTTGTAACGACGAAGGCCTAAAAAAATAAAATGTTTGGTTCCGGTTTCCGACCGACCCTGTCAATTTATGTGCGACCCAAATTATTTTATGAGCTTTAAAAAAAATTTTTTTTTAGATCCAAACTATAATTACGTTTTGGTACAGCTCTTCATTCTATTCAAGGATGAGCGAATTTTCTCGCTTTTAAATGAAAACAACCTACCTATCATTCGCTGCCGCTGGAAAAAATAAAATAAAAAAATAAAATAAATTCCCTACCTACCCATGACCTCAACTAACAACCAACAGGAACCAAACTTTTTTTTTTTTTTAGGCCTAATCACACTTGCACCTGGTGGTATGTTATCACCATTGTCACTTTTAAGTGTGACACCCACGGTAAGCGAATCGACACGAGGCCTGCGGCTTCCCTTGCCTCACCTCCACAATGCGGCCGTTGCTCATGACGCAGATCAGGTCTGCCCCCTGGATGGTGCTGAGGCGGTGGGCGATGATCAGCACCGTGCGCCCTTTAGTGGCCCGGTCCAGAGCGTCCTGCACCACCCGCTCTGACTCGGCGTCCAGGGCGCTGGTGGCCTCGTCCAGCACCAGGACGGTGGGGTTCTTGATCAACGCTCGGGCGATGGCGATCCGTTGCTTCTGTCCACCCGACAGGGTCACACCGCGCTCCCCTGGACGCATCGACGCAGAGGATTGAAAACAACCACACTAATCTCTGATCCATTTCATAGCAGAACCTTTGGGGGGGGTGACGGCACAGAGCCAGGGCCGGAAACCGAACACTGCAAAGGGCAGAGTTGCTCCCTTGTTTCCTGTTTCGTTGCAGATTTACTTTACCGTAGAAAACTAATTTGCACTTGTGGATGAAGCTTTCAGAAGAGGACATTTACAATTGCTAGTCAATACCTTTGGAAACCTTAACAAACACGTTTTTTTACGGTTTACTACGGCTGGCCGAGTTTGTGTTCCACAATGAAACGCTCACAGACCCCCACCTCCAGCACAATGGTGGGTCATAACAAATATTAATTTTAAGACAGTGAAACACCCTGAAAAAAAAGCTAAGCAGTACCGTACCGACCACGGTGCCGTAGCCGTCTGGGAAGCTAGTGATGAAACGGTGGGCATTGGCTTGCTTGGCAGCACTGATGACCTCAGCATCTGTAGCCTCAGGCTTGCCAAAGCGGATGTTCTCCATGACAGAGGAGCCGAACAGCACGGGCTCCTTTTACAATCGAGAAGAAAAGGACAATTACCAACAGATGAGCCAGCGAGAGCAATAGGACAGGTGTGCAGTTCATCATCCATGAGTGCAATTGAACGTTAAAGAAAAAAACAATCCTTACTTGATTGATAAATCCGATAACCTGTCCCCTGAGCCAGGACAGGTCGAGCGTTTGGATGTCTAGTCCATCCAGCATGATGACGCCATTATCTGGGTCGTAGAATCGCTCCAGCAGAGCTGCCACAGTGGACTTTCCTGTGCACATTACAACAATGTGGAAATGTGTTTATGAATGGGATAAATAGCGCAGGATCAGGCAGGTGATTTTGCGACTTCAACAAACCAAGTTGAACGGTAATAACTGCTCTAGCCGGCTTCAAGTTTTTACCTCCTCCAGATTCACCGACGATGGCAACTGTTTTCGCGGGGGGCAGTGTCAGGTTGAAACCCTTTAAGATCTGATGGCCTGGTCTGGTTGGATAACTACAAACAGACAAAAACTTGTTTACTTTATCGCAAGCGTGGCTTTGTAATTTCCATAGTATCTGTCGTGAACAGTGGAGGACAGGTCCCTCTCACGTGAATGAGATGTCCATGAAATCGATCCTCCCGGTCAGGGAAGTGGAAGGGATGCGTCCGCCTCCCAGGACCTGAATGGAGGGCTCCAGGGTCATGTACTCAAACACCCTGGCCCCAGAACTCAGACCCCTCACCACCTGTGGAGCACGTGTTGGATGAGAAACAGCCTTTATAATCCCTGTTAACAACCAATGAGGTTGTCCATGGAGAACCAAGCAAAAGCTCAGAAAAAAGTGTCGATATGGAGACATTATATAGAAGAAATGACTCCAAGGTGTGGCACATATGTATCATGTTGTGTCATGTTGGCCTACTGACCTGCCCGAATAAGATAGAGATGCTTGCCAGAGACCTGTCGAGAAAGGGTAACATAATTGTGAAATTGAACGTGTGGATTATTGTAACGCGGTGCACTGATCTCGGTCAGATTTAAACAAACCCCGAGGTCTTACCTTTGGACGGTTTGAGAAGCCACCAGGAAGGACATGAGGTCGCCTGGGGACATTTCATCACCGGCCAATAGAGATCCTCCAGCGAAAATCGTCCCAAGGACAATGCCTGTGTGAACAAACAAGACACATAAACACAGACAACTGTTAAAGGAACACAGTCGGAACCTTCAGCAAAGAGCTTTTCATATCGATAAAGAGATGAGAGAGAAAAACAAGACCTTACAGTTCAGAGCAACGTTTGACAGGCCTTGGAACACAGCGATTCCGTTGCCCAGACTCTCATTCATTTCACAGGACTTCTCCACTTCATAGGCATATAACCTGAAAAAGAAAGTAAATATAAGTAAATATACAATATATAATAGGGGCCAAGATGATGACGTCTGAAAAGACAATGCAATCTTTTTTTTGAAAGAAGTACACTTCATTAACTTTGGTACACATCAATAAGTACATATTAAGACTATCCTCTGAGGTCATCAGGGGAGAGATCATCCTCTGATCTTGAGTCAAAGAAGTAGCCTATATATGAATGAATACATATTTCAAGTTAACCACACTCTGGCTTACTGCAGCTCCCTTTCCTCCATGGCGAAGGCTTTAACCGTCCGCACGTTGCCCAGCGCCTCATCGGCAACACCTGTCGCCCTGGATACCTGCAGCCTCACACAGAATGCAACATCAGATTTGAACAGAAACGGCAGAAAACGAAACAGATTCACATCGCATAACAGCGAAGGCCCCAGCGTTTCACCAGACCTGCTCTTGAGCCAATCGAGACAACTTGCGGAGGAATGAGCCAATCAGAGCCCCGCCACCCACTAGACAGGGCAGAACCACCACGGTCAGGCCGGTGAGTTTAGGTGAAATGATGTAGAGGGAAACAAAGCACCCGACTGTCTGGGTCAGACTCCGCAGACCCTGAGAAAGGCAAATACATACAAGAGAGCAAAGACAAGAAGGGACGATTAGTCACATGCACATTCAATTATAGCAATTCACTGTAGAAACTAAAGGAAATATACTACTCCTAACTGGGAATAAATTAGGTCTGCGTAGGTAAACAAGGATTGTCTACTGATAACCAATCAGCATATGGCATATGTAATCATCAAAAATTTAGTTTTATCTCCTATTATTCACTCATGATTCCAACACATGATTGATGAAAACATTCAATAAACTTACTGGGCCTAGAGTAGCCTACATTATTTCTTAGCAATACACTATAAGTAGACAAACACACCTCTTGTGACTTAATTCTGAAGTATCAGTACCTGAGAGATGACCAGTTTAAAAGAGGACTTGAACTCCTGAATGTCGGAAGTCAGGCGGTTCACGAGCTGCCCAGTTTTATTGGCATCAAAGAACGCCACGTCCTGTCTGACAAAATAACAGCAAAGACACAGCAGGCATTTAGTATGACTGTTGTATAAGTGTTTTACCATGGATCTCACATTGGGAGTGGGTGACAAATAACATTAAAATCATATTGGTTGAGACCTAAAAGGTTTGTTAAGCGAGATAATGGCCACACAATAAAGCAATGTTCTCTTCCATACTATGGAAAATACGCTTTTGTTTTATGAGCATGATATAATGATGTGCTGCTGAGTCTTTGGTACAAAGGAAGAAACCGGGGGGAATTATTTACCGTAATAAAGCAGCGAAGAGGGTCTTCCTCATGTCTGAGGCCACCCTCTCCCCCACCCTGGACAGCAGAATGATGTAGCCGGTGGTGAGAAGACCCTGGGAAGGAAGAGGAGGAGGAGGTGGTGAATCAGGGATGGATTGTTCCACATTTCCACTGATTTCCATTTGTCCAATGTTTACAGTGACACAAACTGTAATCTGACTTCTAGATTCTATATTCAATTAATAATAACATTATTATTAGGCTATTCAATCCAGCATGGATTAAAAACATGTATTCACAGTAAATGTTATGATTTGACAGGTAAAGACGTCACAAATATTGAGAGCTATTAGGTTGGAATAAAACTTCTGGTTTATTCAAGGTTAAATAATAGCTTATTGAGGATATCAGGAACAATGCCACTTACTTGAATACCATAGAGTCCAAGCAACTTGAGGGCGGGACCTCTGATCTCCTGAACATAGTTCCCAGTGTGTTCTCTCATGTAGCGGGCCACAATATTCACCAACTCTCCCAGTATCAAGGGGATTTGAATGTTCAGGATTGCAGCACCGAAAGCAAGCTGATTAGAGGTAAATAACTTGATTGGGATGAAAACCAACTGTCAACACATTATGTATTCAACATGGAAAAGGTCTAATGTAATTATGTGACTTTAGGCTTGCTTACCACAACAGCACCGAGGAGAGCAAAGAGCTGAGGCTTGACAAATTCCCACAGAATATGCCATTTGAACTCGGGGTCGGGATCTTTAGTTGAAACCTCTGCATGCACGTTGTTATTGAAATCTGCTTCACAGTAAGCGACTCGGCCGGCGAGCCGTGCGGCTATGGTGCAGAAGGCTGGCCCCAGAATAAATTTAAGGGCCACCCCCCGGGGTTTGGAAGTCCGGGGGGCTGCCTGGCGGACAGCTCTTTGGGTCAGACCCCAAATCCGACTGACGGCATTGCCAGGTTGTCGCAAAGACCTGCACATGTGTGGCACATGTGATGAATACAACGAGGCTCTGAAACATAAAGAAACGCACGTTTTAGGAATCTCTACAGCACTGCTACTCAATGACTGGCTGACAATACAGTGTTTGACTTTGAGGTGCTGTATACATCGGAATAGTGCAGGTATCGTACCAATACCTAAAACAAAAAATGTATTCGTCAACAGTTTCGAGTTTAGATATTGCAATTATTGTTTTATCATTGTACAGCATTGTTTAAGGACTGAAATCGGAGCACTCAAACACAACAACCAGCCGGACGGTTTATCTGTCAGTCATACCGTGGAGATTTCCATAAATCTGTGGTTTTATTGAACCGCGTGCAGAGCGACCGGACTGGTGCACCAGTGGTTGTTCTGTAACACAGTAGGTGAAGCATATTTCCCCAAGTGAAGGGTAGTACTTCTACAATGAAAGGTAATCGCTAAGCCCCACAGGTCCCAAGGAGCTACATGCGGGCTGCCATGTTGACTGTCACCCAGAGTGCATTTCTCGACCCTTGATCCTCATCTTTTGCATAAAAAACATGTAGATCTTTTTTTTTGCGAGACCACTGACTGCTAATATGTGTGTCATTACGATTTCCCCCCTTAAATATTAATGCATTTTTTGTAACATTGTTCACAAACTGTAATCTAACCGGATGTGACGCCTGATTAATCTCAAGTGACGTCACACGTGTTTTGTTGACATTTGTTTGCGAAATACATAACGCGAGAGAGACGCAAACACTCATACACACAGAGACGGGTTTATTTTGGGAATCCAACTTAACCTCACCCAACACATCACAGACCTCCCGAAAAACAAATACACACACCCGCCGCAGTCCACCATAAAACCAACGGGGAAAAGCTCAACGGGGAACCAAGTCCGACGTCTAGCGCTAGCGAGGAGCGGAGCAGGATTGGAACAAAACAAACCGCGTCCTCCGCCGAGCGGCTGAATCATCCAGGGGCTAGCCAGTAGCCTGTCAGCTGGACGTGTTGACTTAGCTCTCCCCCCTGCAGGGGAACACCACAGCTCAGGGCGATGTGGTGGAGCTCCGTCTAGGCTGTAGGCAGTGTTCGTGGTTAACCTATAGAGGAGTGCGTTTCGGCGGTGCCTGCTTCAGACCGAGCCCGGGATGGTGGAGTGTGACCCCGACTGTCACGCTAGCACACGGCGCCGTTAGCTTGTTTTCCAAGCCCGTACATTATCTTAAAAAAAAATACAAGGGACTGTAGTATACCAAAAAAATTAATAAAGGGTTGAGGACTCGCTTGATACCCCGGGGAAGTGGGTGAAGAATGTGAAGGACAATGGCCAACTTTGAAGCTTACCAGGAGTACCAGAGGATTGAGGACTTTGAGGAGGACTCGCCGCCAGGGGAGGAGGATTTGTTGGTGCATGTGCCAGAAGGCCTGAAGGGTACACATCTCTCTTCAAAATACACGTTTCATGTCAATGTGCAATACATTACAGCTTGTAGTTGAACTCGTTTGCTTTTAATATCCCTGCTTTCAGGTTTGTAGCTGGTGATACAGTATGCATCTAACATGCACCGTTTGTCTTGCAGACTCATGGCACCACATCAAGAACCTGGATAACTTCTTCACGAGAATATCCTTTGAATTTGAGGGTCAGGGTTAGTGGTAGTATTAGTAATTAGTAATAATTTGTAGGCTGCTTGTTAAATGTGGCTCTCAAATGGGCCGATGGTGGCTGCCTGACGGATGATGTTGACATGACAGTGAACAGCATTGAGGATGTCTTATTTGTAATGCAACGAGAAAATAACAATTTCCCTCCAGGTGAAATGTTCTGTAGTGTAATTTGGAATAGTGGCACTGTCTGTCATACTTTTCAGGTGGTGTTTATAAGTATATTCCTTAATTGACTGTCCACATCTATCATTTCCATCAGAAGAATGGCTTTGCCTGTATGATGTTGTCAGAGTTCTTCGAACTGATGTACGTATAATTCTTTTTTTAAAACTGATAAGGATCAAAAAGCTTGAATATTATTTTCAAGTAAAACAATTACTTGCAGAGTATTGAATTTGATATCAACTGTAAAGAACCTTGATGCTGAATAGTCTTCAGGACTATCAATGATTGATCTAAATTACAATGTCTATATCTAGCTACACACACAGTCACAAAAAGTGTGTTAAATAATCTGTTTTTAACAGAGTTAATTAAGAGTTTTTGACAGTCAACTGTCAGTAATATAATTTCAGCGACTCTTGTAAATGTCAAATCTGTGTGTGTCCTCTTAAGAAACTGGAAGAACTTATCCCCATACATATTGTTAACATGCACAATCTCATCACAGTCAGTTCCTGTTTGTGGTCACATTCACAACCTTCCTCTTCAACTGTGTGGAGTATGACATCTTATTCGCCAACCGGGCCGTCAATCACACCGGGCCGGGCCAGAACCCATTGGACAGGAACAAAGTCACACTCCCTGATGCTCTCCTGCCTAGCCAGCAGTGCACTGAGAAGTAAGTGTGTTCCCATCTGCAGGTTATCAAAGTCAAGTTAAATGTTGTTTCGACAAGCACTAGGGTGTAAAATATAATGGCAATCACAATCGGTAGAGTAGTGTGGATAAATCTTTAATTCTTCCTAATACAGTCATATTCTGCCTTTTATAATAGGCTGTTTGTTCATTGGTTTGTGTGACATGTGTTTAGAGTACACATTGACAGTAGGGATGCACCGAAATTAAAATTCTTGGCCGAAACCGAATATACTGAAACAGTTGGCCGAAACCGAATACCGAATGTGGCTTTTGCTGTTCTTCATTCATTTTGCTTTAATTTTTCACCATTGCATAAATCAAACAATTAAATGACCTTTATAAACTTTTTTGTCTTGCATTTCAATAAAAAAACAATTACAAATTTCATACAAAATATTTATTTAATACTGATCGTTTTCTAACATTCCAGCAGACCTTATAGCAAGAATTTAAGAACAATGTACCTTTAAATAAATGAGTAAAACAATTTTCGGCCGATCATTTTCGGTGGCCGAATATTCGGTGCATCCCTAATTGACAGGCATGTAATTTAGGACAGTCACAGTCCCCCTTCTATGTACCATTTTGTGTTCAGATCTTTATCAAAGCGATTGTCTCAAAGGGTGTCACAGGACTACAGATGTAAATTAGCCCTTGGGCTACAATCTGGCACATTTATGTGTACTGCTGTACATGTTTATTAATGTGCATTGTCGTGAAAAAAAAATAAAGGACTGCAGTCAAATCACAATTGATGGCGATATTTTAAAACATGTTTGCTCATTGTTTTATAGGGTATTTTCTACAGCTGTTGAGTTAACAGATTTTGATGAAATAATTATATTTAAGTTTCACCCAATAACAATCAGTCACTATTATTATTTGTAAGATTGACTCAATTTGACCACATCTTTTTTTTCAAGACAACAACAAGGCATATGTTGGCTCGCTCCCGGCCATAAATACACATTATGAGTGGTGTGGAAAAACAAGTGTGTTGTTAGAGGAATACTGCTCATACAACTCATCCCGGTGACTAGCTTTTGCGGTAGATTCTTGTTACATAATGACCCTTTAGTACTTTCAATCATGGAAGCAATGGTTAGTTCTGGGCTGATGTATAAAGAAGAGCCAGCGGTACTTTGCCTTATTGGTTCATTTGCGGAACTTACCGGTATACCGAGTTCCAGCCTTTTGAGTTTTCAGAAATTGCGCAAGATTGAGACATTACATCTTGAACGGCGTCACCGAGATCAACAATAACAAGTTGCAATAGTCTGGCACTGGGGATGTTTCCCTTGGGAGCTATTCGTGCTCATCGTTCATGAACACACAGACATGCACCACGCTGTCACTGATATCCTCAATGTGGTGAAACTGGTCAACCGAGTAGGGAACCGGACAGCTCAGCTAGACCAGCCATGCCTGACGACCACATGGCGCACACACGCACACACACACACACACACACACACACACACACACACACACACACACACACACACACACACACACACACACACATCGCAACAGTTCCTTCCTCTGGTTGTTTTCCTCATAGCCACACTCACGGCTCTCATCGATTTGGCTCCTGCTGCCCACCGTAGTTAAGTGGCTGTTTATATCAGGGCTTAATGACGCACAGTTGAAGCTGGGCATTCTAACTTTAGAACGCCGTGACCGGCAGTCTGGAACAATCTCAAACTGCTCTCGGTGATGACCTATAATCCAAGAAGATTGTTTTTGGGAACATTGAGACATTTTCTCCTGTCCCCTGTAATTCGAAAAGATAAAGTGTAGGTGACCTCCGACTCTGTCAACAGTGTGTGTGTGTGTCGCGCTGACGTTCACTGTGTAAATTGGGGATTTTTATTGGTGGCTGCCTTGAACGACATCCAATGGATTTATTAATGGTTTCATTTTCTTCAAACCTTATTTATTTTTACTATTAAGCTGTTGGCTGGGACTCTGTATAATATATTAAACAAAAACCAAGCGTAACAAAAATTGCTTGGTGCCGTGCGTCATTGGTTTCTCCCGATTTCTGTTGCGTATGCTGAATATTGGCTATAAATTAATCGTGCCTTTTACCGCAAGGGTTGCCATACTTTTACAGTTGGTCATTATTCACCCCTTATTGTGGTTTGTGTACCCCCTTGTGTTTCAAGCCATCATTTCACATGATTTATACATCAATCTCTTATTTGTATTCAGCATCCAGGAAAACAGCTGGATCATATTCCTCCTGATCATGGCAGCCATCTTCTGGATCTACCGGCTGGTCAAAGTCTTCTGCAACATCCTCAGCTACTGGGAGATCCGGCAGTTCTACATCAAAGCGTTGAAGATTAGGATGGTAAGACCCCACTGCTCGATCCACACCTGCATGTCGGATTAAAGGAGAACTTCAGGATTTTGAAATCTTTTTTTAATCGACTGCATTTAAAAAGCGCTTTTATAACCATCGGCCACTCAACGCACTTTACAATGTTGCCTAACGTTCACCCCTCATGCACACATTAACACACCGACGCCTGTGTCAGCCTTACAAGGCGACAGCCAGACGCTTCGACACAGGACCCGGGGATCGAACTAACAACCTTCAGGTTACCAGCCAACCCGCTCTGCCTCCTGCCCCCCACCCCCCTTTTCCTTAATTATCGGTCTAAATGACTCATGTGGACAACAATCTTTTAAATTGGTCCAGTATGGAGCGCGGTAGATTCAGCCATTGCAGCTGCGAAACCGGCTTGTTGTCGGCAATAGTCACTCAGTCCATAATGATGGTGAGAATATGGTCCAGGTGGAAGAATTTATCCTTTAAAATCACAAACCTTTGGGCTCGGTGGCTCAACCCACTGAGCCGTAGACCACATGGGAGACACGCATCATTTAGATATCCTTTTTAATATAGTGGTTTGACCCGGGGATGTGTCCAGAGGGCAATCGAGAACGCTGACTTGGCTCAAAAAACATAAAGGACAGTACTTTGTCATTGACCTGCGTGTCCGGTGAACCGTTCCAGGACGAGCTGTGCAACTTCACGTGGCAGGAGGTTCAGGACCGGCTCATCAGCCTGCAGCGGGAGCAGCAGATGTGCATCCACAAGAAGGAGCTGACGGAGCTGGACATCTACCACCGCATCCTGCGCTTCAAGAACTACATGGTGGCCATGGTCAACAAGTCCCTGCTGCCCGTGCACCTGCAGCTCCCCCTGCTGGGCGACATCGTGTTCCTCACGCAGGGCCTCAAGTACAACTTTGAGCTCATCCTGTTCTGGGGGCCCGGCTCGCTGTTCCAGAACAAGTGGAACCTGCACCCCAAGTACAAGCGGGCGGGCAACCGGCTGGAGCTGGCGCAGCAGCTGAGTCGCGTGATCCTGCTGATGGGGCTGGCCAACCTGCTGCTGTGCCCCTTCATCCTGGTGTGGCAGGTGCTGTACGCCTTCTTCAGCTACACGGAGGTGATCCGCCGCGAGCCGGGCAGCCTGGGCGCGCGGCGCTGGTCCCTGTACGGCCGGCTGTACCTGCGGCACTTCAACGAGCTCAACCACGAGCTGCACGGGCGGCTGGGCCGCGGCTACAAGCCCACGTCCAAGTACATGAACTCCTTCACGGCGCCGCTCATGTCGGTGCTGGCCAAGAACGTGGCCTTCTTCTCGGGCTCGGTGCTGGCGGTGCTGATCGCGCTGACGGTGTACGACGAGGACGTGCTGACGGTTCAGCACATCCTGACGGCCATCACCGTGCTGGGCGTGGTCATCACCGTCACCAGGTAGGCTGGCCCGAGGGGGTCGTTGGTTTATTCCCGAATGTCGGAACAGTTTTCCGTAATGTCTGATAATTTTTATTAAATTATCTTCTGTTATAAATACTTTTTAAAGTGTGTTTGTATGATTAATATTGTTGTATATTCACAATAACAATAATTGATATGCCATACGGTGGACCTGTTTATCCAACTCTCTAACAATACCTTGAGTGCGTGCATTTCTACGGAAAAGGCATCTTTGGCCTCGACGGGAATTGAACCCCTGCCCCTTGGCAGAAACAGTGGCGTACGACGTACGTACACTCGCGCCACGCCACAGGAACAGGGCTAAATCCTCCGCGCCTGCTGCTCTCTGCCACGCCCAGGTCCTTCATCCCCGACGAGCACATGGTGTGGTGTCCGGAGCAGCTGCTGCAGTGCGTCCTGGCCCACATCCACTACATGCCGGACCACTGGAGGGGCCAGGCCAACAAGGGCGAGACCCGGGATGAGGTGGCCCAGCTGTTCCAGTACAAAGCGGTGAGCCACTGGTCGGGCTGAACGACTTCGTATTGCGATTGCAATTTAGTATGCGATTTTTTTATGCATATGCTCTGTATTATTCGATAAACAAGCAATAAATCATTCTATCGGGTGACCAACACAACATTGGAAGCAGTCAATATACATTGCTCTTTCCTTTAGGCCAGGCCTATGTGTTGAGATTAATTGACACATGAATTGATATTACATCTTTATTCAACTATTGAATTGTAAAAGAAAAATAAATACTGATACAGAGATTAGTAAGATTTGTAACTAATTAATAAAAACAGATTTTATTAATCGCAGCCTTTCATTGAGGTGAACTCCTAAAACAAAGGCATACCATTCTTAGGACGAAATGTTATGTTCTGTCTCGTTCCATGGGTCAGGTATTCATCCTGGAGGAGCTGCTGAGTCCCATCGTGACGCCCTTCGTCCTCATCTTCCTGCTGAGGAACAAGTCCCTGGAGATCATCGACTTCTTCCGGAACTTCACCGTGGAGGTGGTCGGCGTCGGGGACATCTGCTCCTTCGCCCAGATGGACATCAGACGCCACGGCAACCCAATGGCAAGGCCCTCGTTTTGTTCTTCCGCGTCATCTCTTACAGTTTGCTCTGCATGGCGGGCTGTCTATAAATCCTCTCAGGTGTAATCTCAACGTTAAAGTGTCAAAGTGTAGTCCTGTATTGTACGGCTTTGCGCATAAGTCACCCGGTAGATGCAGCACATATCATCGAACAGAAGGTGGGCGATAGGGCTAGGGCATCTTCCTCTCGGGGCTACAGTCGCGCTATGGCCATTGGGGATTCAACCTGGCTAGCATACCACGGCACAGATTCAAGCGGTTGGTGTTGAATCCGTAGTGAGTCTTCTGTCCGTACGGAAGACTTACCAGCTTTGTCCGTAGGACAGAAAAAACTAAATCTAGTTTAACAAAAAAAGGATCCGATGTGTACAGTGGTTCATCTTTCCGCGCGTCGGCGTCCTAACGTTTCCCTCACCCCTGCAGTGGATGTCGGAGGGCCGCACGGAGGCCTCCGTCTACCAACAGGCGGAGAACGGCAAGACGGAGCTGTCGCTCATGCACTTCACCATCAAGAACCCGCGCTGGCAGCCCCCGCAGGACGCCTCCATGTTCATCAGCCACCTGAAGGAGAAGGTGCAGCAGGACGCCCAGGGCGGGCCCTCCACCCGGCTGCTGCTGTCGGAGGCCCCACTCTGCGGCTCGCTGCTGCTGTCCAACGAGTCCGGCTCTGGGGTGAGGGGCAGCCGCGTGCGGGCTGGGGGCTGGGTTCTTCATTGGTTTAAATTTACAATTTACATAAATAATGTTGTTTTCTAATTGCATCACCTATGTTTATATCTCTGAGCATGAGCGACATGAAATTATTCACAAAAAACAATGATCTGAAATGATCATGGAGTGAAAAGATAAAACGATTACTAATGATGGTAATTCTAAACGATTGACAATTTAGTATCGACACACTGATTGGTTGATCTCACGGCGGCCCCACCCTAATGCTGCTCTTCTCCCCCCCCAGCCTGACAACCTGCTGGCCAGCGTCCTGGCCCACCCGGTGCTGACTGCGTCGGGGCTGCCCGGCCGGGACCGCGGCTTCCTCCCGCCCAGCACGGCGGCGTCGG
Source organism: Gadus macrocephalus (assembly GCF_031168955.1). NCBI lineage: Eukaryota > Metazoa > Chordata > Actinopteri > Gadiformes > Gadidae > Gadus > Gadus macrocephalus. The sequence goes on from NC_082389.1 coordinate 4,704,533, forward strand.
CGGCGGCCAGCGTCTTGGCCTCGCTGTCCGCCTCGCAGCTCCACCCCCAACCCGGCCGCAGCCACTCCCTGAACCCCCTGCCCTCCTCCCTGTACCCCGACAGCCCCCTGTACGGCAGCGACCGCACCGTCATGGACAGGTAACCCCCTCCACTCTCCTCCTCCTCCTCCTCCTCCTGCATGTCATCGCAGCTTAATATCAAAGAAAGGCACAGTGAATGAAACCCCCAAGGCGTAATCATTGACACACTTAAAGAATTAAATAAAAAAAAAAAAACATATTTTTGATTATTTTTTTATTATTATTATTTTCAAATTTCACAGCACAATGCGGCAGCATAATCATTACAACCGATTTTTTTTGTGCACTTTATTCTGTTTTGGGCATTTCCGCACAGTGCAAATATGTTTAAATTAGTTACAAAGCCGTGTTCTGAAATGGTATCAATTAATAGTTTTTAAACCTATGTTGTGAGTAATAGAGAAGAAAATATAAAAAAATATTACTGCAAGTGGCAGTATGTTTTTAACAGTGCAAATATGTTTTTGAATGAGTTTCTGAAAATGGTGTTTTAAGATGGGACATGTGTAATTATAATTTGTAAGCCCATGTTGCAAATATAACAACCAACAAAACATTTAAGATGTTGGTGCATGATTGTGTTCCAATATCCATACTATCCGTACTTACTAGCCTTAGTTCCTAGTACGTAGGGCGAAAGTAAGTGTACTGAAAGGACCCGGATGGTGTACTCAAAACGGTCAAACCGCGAAGTGTGGATCGATGTACACTTTTCGTACTCAACGGCAGCCATCTTAGCTACGTAGCGGAAGAGGGCGGAGCTAGGCTGAGCCTAAGTCTGCGTAATTTCCACATAGCCTGCATTAATAGTCATTTTGTAGCTTTTATAGCTTTTATAGCTTTTTATAGCTTTTTATAGCTGCTAGGCGTAAAGAGTTCATCGTTCAAAGCGGGATGATTATTGCGGGGGAGGAGCCGCGGCGGCAGTCGTGATCGTAATTTCCGGTTAGTGCACCACGGAGTACTCGATTCGGAACAACACTGACATCTGAAGAATAGCGCACTTAGTGAGTGCGAATAGTGTGCTACAAGTGTACTCATAGAAGTATGGATATTAGAACACAGCATCTTCTGGAAATGTTTTTGGTCGCTGTGTCATAATTGAGCTTAATTTTTAATACATAGTTGCTTAAGGCACACTATCGAGAACATTTCAAACTGGCACTGCATGTTGAAAAGGTTGCTGACCCCTTCTTTAGACTATGGCAATATTTGTGTTCACCATCCAAGCATGGACGGCACACCAGTTAATACTGACACATAACAATGTGACTGGTTAGGGATAGGCTTGAACCAACGCCAGTCTAAAGGAATCACTCAACACAGCTTAATGGTGTTCTGAAAATAATGCTTGCCTAGTGGTAACTTGAGACAGAACTGCTGATAAACAGTATAATGAACTTGTCAAATCGACTGCCAGCATATATATCAGCCTCATGGCCCAGCCATTTCACCAATAAAAGAATCAATCATGATGCTACATTTTATATGAAACGACTTTTCTGTTTGGATAATTATCATGGTCAAGAGAATATGTCAAGACACAGCTCATCACTGAGATGAGCTGTATCTGAGTTCACCTCATGACATGTATCTGAATTCACACTGGATGACTTGCTGCTGAATTCACCTTGACGCCGTAAAGCTGAATTCAGCTTGACAATTTATAGCTGAATTCACCTAGATGACATGTAGCTGAATTCACCTTGACCGTCGTATAGCTTAATTCACCTCGATGACATGTTGTAGCTGAATTCACCTCTACGTCGTATGGCGGAATTCACCTTGACGACATGCACCTGAATTCTCCTTGACGACACACTGCTGAATACACCTTGGCGACGTGTACCTGAATTCAGGGGAAGGTGCTCAGGACTGTAACGGCTGAATAACCGCTGTGTCTCTCCGCAGCATGTCCAACAGCGACGCGCGGTTCCGAAGCAGCACGATGCTCTCCGAGTTCTCCTCGGCGGAGATGAGCCTCCACGCCATCTACATGCACGAGGTAACGCCATTTAAATCTTGGCGATATTGGCCTGTCACAGATATACCGGTTTCGGCGTTGTGTTTGCCGATATGCACCGATATGAAATCTTTAGTAATGGTGTAGATCTATCAGCGTAATCACTGCTTTAAAACTCTTAAACCTCTGAACGGAGCAGACGCTCCCAACACTAGCGACTCTAGTAACGGCTCTGGTACATATATATATATACCTATGAAACAAGCTTGTGTTCCCAGGTCCACCAGCAGAGCTCGGCGCCCCAGAGGACTTCAGGGCAGGGCCAGCACCCCGTGCCCATGAGGGAGCTCCACACCAACCCTGGTAAATCAGAAGCCATCTGTGTGTCCGTGTCTGAACAGCACGTGTCTGTTATGCACGGCCCCCCCTCTTATCGAGTTCACTGTCAACGCGCGCCACTGTTCTGAGAAGCGCGTGAGGAGGCATCGGCGTCTCGCGGGGGTTTCATCAATCCTCCGCCGCCCTCGGGGTAACCGCTCTTGTCCCTTCATCGGTTTATCGCTCGTGCCGTGACAAAAAATGAACCGCGGCCCTCCTTAGCTACTCCAGCGTTTTGTCTCAGAGACTTCGTCACGTAACGCATGGGAAAAACATCTCCGTCGGTTGACCTTGCTCCGGTCGTTGCCATGGAAACCGGCACAAAATCCGCCCGCACTTCCATGGTTGACGACTTCCAGCTCTCCTCCAATGTGCTTCAAACGGCGCCCGCTCGTCCGAACCCTCTTTTTCTCCGGTCCTCAGGTGCGCCTCACTCACACAGCCTCCACTCAGTGGCCGCCGGCCTTGCCGGGCCCACCACCCTGGGGGGCTGGAAGGAGGAGGAAGAGGAGGAGGAGGAGGACCAGAAAGAAGAGGAGGCGATCGTCAGCGGGTCCGCTCCCCGACCAGAAGGCAGGAGTAGCTGCTGAAGTGCCTTCTACCATAAGGTACGGGCGACACACGGTTGAAACCCGCCACACCACCAGAGCCTCGAGTTCTCCTTAAAGTTCCTTTAACGGAGGGCAACAAAAAGGACCCTTTTTTCTCTGTATAATATCTGTGAAGCCCCAAGAATATATAGATAGATAGATAGATGGATATATACTTTGTTAATCCCGAGGGAAATTCAAGTATATGAATATATTATAATAATAATAATAATACATTTCATTTAGAGGCGCCTTTCAAGACACCCAAGGTCACCTTACAGAGCATATAGTCATCATACATTTTTTTTTAAAAACAAGACATTGTGGAAAAATAAATAAATAAATAAATAAATAGACATAAGCAATAAGAAATAAATAAAACAAAAACAAGACAAAAAAATAAAAATAAAAAGCATATACACATAATATATATGTATATGCGCCCTGATCAATGTTTTCTCTTCCCCTTTTTATAGTGTTTACGCTTTCCTTTACTTCAACGAACACTGTGGCCTTAGTGGATCACCGCGGGGGGGGGGGAAGCTTTGATTGGACCTTCAAAGCCGTCACTCAAGAGTTTTCAGGCGGTCGGGACTTGATTGGACACTTGACCCCCTGTTGGCGCGCCACCACGCCCCACCTACACCGTCCCGTCAGGCGAAAACATGGCAGGGAAAAAACAAGTCTTCCATCGTCTTTCTTCATCTCTATGCCATGACTCAGTATGTATTTATAAATGTTGCGCTCTAATCCTACGGAGTGTTTTGTGCGTGCGTGTGTGTGTGCGTGTGTGTGTGTGTGTGTGCGTGCGCGTGTGAGCGAGAGAGAGATGCAGGGCTGATCACTACAGTGTCCAATGCAACCTGCAACAGACATTGACGTCGCAGCAGAAGGAGGTATCTGACCCGTTCAGTGTTGAGGCGGTGATCTCTGTCTCTCAGAGCGTTGAAAGAAGCATCCACTTTCACTTTTCCTTTTAAGAGCAAAAAGATCTATTTTCTCATTTTTTATCTCTAGTAGACTTTATGAGCTTTTACCTGTTGTTCATCTAGATCGTTTTGCTTTTCTTCATCGCCGGAGGGCCTCTGAGAGAGGACAAGCAGTGAGGTGTTGGCTGCCGTGCAATCTGAGGGGTCGTTTATGCATATTTTATCAGACTTGACAACGGGCCTGCCGGGCTTGAGTATAATAGGACTTTAAACTGGAGGAAACGTATGCTTTAAAGCTGCTCCTTTTTTTATTTTGGTCCTCAAAATGTACCATTTGAGACCTAGTATTACTATCTCTGAAACCTTCTATATATTGATTACCGCTAAGACAGGATTCAAAGTGCCATTTAAAGGTCACGTTACAATTTAATCCAGAAAGTAATATGATTAGGCAGTTGTTTATTAGCATAAACACAAATAACCCGCTAAAGCTAACCAAAATAGGTAGGTCTGAAGTAGATGAGGTCTACACTGAATGTTTTTAATGTGAATCCTAGACGTCAGGAGGATTGGTTCTATTATTTCTGCCACAGCTACAGTACAATTATTCATCAGGCAGATCTTGGGAAATTATATCAACACATCTATGTATCAAAGTCTGCATTACAGAATGCAGTTCAAAGATTGCAACGCAAAGGCTTTTAAGGATAAGTGTATAAACTAACTTTGATTTTCCATATTCTGAATACAATAATTGCCCTCTCCCAACCCCTTAAAAAAGATTATGCAAACGTTGGATATTTGTGATAGAGATTTGATCACAGTGATTGTAAGGTTGTGAGCTGCTCAGCAAATGATTATGGTTTGCTTGTGAAACAGCATGTTCTCTTTGCTTTGAACTTTTCAGGTAGGTTTAGTCTAAAATAATAACAATTATATAATTTCTCATCAATCAGGTCATTTTATCTTATATTTATTTGATTGTGTACATTATTTCATATTTCTTCAAAATATTGATTTATCTTAAATTCAACTGTTTTTTCGAGGCATAACATTGAACAGGCAATATTGTGATAGGTGCAATTCATGCACAAGAGCTTTATTTTCAGTTAAACTGAAAAAAAAGCTAATTAGATCAGCATGCGTTTTGCGCGACTCTTCACATGTGCTCCATTGAAAACGTAGAAGGTGTGTCTACATGCATTTCTTCCTAAACCATTATCCTGTATTCTGTTATACCACTGTCAGACTTCTGAGAGCAAAGCAATGGTATCGCTCTCCCAAGTGCTGCTTTGTGTTTTGTAACGTGTTTGTGTGCGTGTGCGTTTGGTGTTTTTGAAAGAATAGGTTTTGACATTGGCTGCACATTTATACTATCACACGACTCAGCATTTTGCACTGACAGAGGGAGAAAATACGTTTTCAAAAGTCTGGTGTAACTTGCATCAGCGGCGTCGTTTCAGGTGGATTGTGTCTCCGCAAAGGGACAGAGAGTTAGTTTCCCGCCCATGAATGACCTCGCTCACTGTTTGTGTGTATGTGTATATATCTATATATGAGCATCGCATCGAGATCGCCGTGGTCGTCGTCCTCACCGAGCCGATCCGCAAAGCACTGTGGCTGTCGTGTACCTCTGGTTTCGTGAACGTTTTCACATGACACAAGACGACGTGTCACACCGTGGAGTATTTCTTTCTGTTGGATTTGTTTTGAAGCTTATGTTTACAGACTTGTAGACAGTTGGATCTTCACTCTTATCTGATTCCCCATCATATTTAATGCCCTCCATATCGACACTTTTGTTCTGTTTTCACCAGTGCCTTAGGGCGTAGTCTTATTATTTCCCCCCCAAACCAGTATGTTGTTTCCGTTCGCACCTTTTTAGCAGCACATATGTACAGTATTTATTTATTTTCCGTTCTTTTGGCAAGGTGGTCGTGTTGTAGTATCACGTGTGCGAGTCGTACTCTGGTATCGTGGATGTGGCTTGTGTAACGTCAGTGGGAAACGGGACATCGTGTCTAAAGTCTGTCTTCACAGGAGTGTGTTCCCTAACACTAACTGTTGAACCCTGTCATATCGTGGCTTGCTCACTATAATCCAGTCTAAGAATCCATATCGACAGAGACAAGGTGCTATGTTTCAATCCTACAGTGTTGGATTGGTTTTGATGCTTTTTTTTTTTTTTTTTACACATTTGCTTTTGTTTTGTTTTTGAGTGACGAAGAAACACAGGCTGATAATAAAACTTGCCAAAAGAACTTATTTTTCAGCGGAGCTTTACAATAACAATTTTGTTTTCCTGTAAGTTAATAGAAGCAAATCATATTTTGAGGGTATTTAATCTTTGAAATGTGTATGGACATGTCGATTTGAAATAAAATGAAATGTGTGAACATAGGTTTTCATTTATCATTTGAATCTTCACCCTTCAGTGTTCATCAAAGGAAATGAGGTAACAAACCTACAAATATTAACAATAAATTCTGCCCTTTTCGTTCCCAGGAACAATGTTCCAAACTGGGTAAATCAGGGTGCGTCGAGTCTTCTATGAGGCCACAAAAACGCACACCCTATCTGTTTCAAAGTGGTCTTGGATTGTATGGTCATTCTCAAAGTGTACTTTTAAAACTCCCTTTGTAGGATTAGCCTAATATCATTGCAGAATATTTACCACCCATTCGCCAGATGAGATTGTTTTTCTTTGTAGTACAGGAACCTGGTACTTGGCATTGTAAAAAAGATTATAAGCAAATTTTTCTATAGTTTGCATTTGGTTTTTTATTATGAAAACATAGGTACTTTATGGGTGAACTATCAAATCTAAAAAAAGGAAGTGAACAAACAAAACAAGTTCTTGACTATTTGAAAATGCAACATAAATCAAGAAAATAAGTGAGACAGGCTCAAGCCAATGCGCTGCTACCTTTTCCCTTGACTTAAAGCAGGCTTAGCTATAGTCAGTTTATGATGTACGCCTTCCGCCGCTGTTTCTGTTTCCCTTCCCGGGCGATGGCAGAACCACGCCCTAAACGACCTCGCCTGGAGCCTCTGGACCCACGGGATCTCTTGGAGCCTCTGGACCCACGGGACCCCCTAGATCCGCGACGGTCCCCCTTTCCTGATCCACGGCCAGACCCGCTCCTTCTCACTCTGGTCTGTTATAAGGAGATGGCACAGAAATGGATGCAGGGTTAAAGAGGTGAGGATTCAGATTGGTTCGAGGTCGAGACAATAGGGTGAAAGATGATTACAGATTCAACAATTTGTCACTGCTTAAAATAATGTATTCCGCTTAATAAAATAATTTAGTATTCTTGATGGTTACATTGACTACTGCACTGTTTAATCAACTAGGGCAACTGCACACACATCATTACATGTGAATGTGATGTTCATCGTGAATCATATGGAGAACATCACATCATTACATGTGAATGTGATGTTCTTCGTGAATCATATGGAGATCATTACATTTGAATGTGATGCTCTTCATGAATCGCATGGAAAAGTTCACATCATTACATGAGCACGTGATGTTCTTCATGTTTGGATAAGCCTTACCAGGGTTGCCTCCTTGATTGCAGCATCACAGTTGAACTGAAAGCCTTGAATGTCAGCATCTTGTTTTATGTAGCTCAGGGTGAAATTGCAATTCATAATTTTCTGGAAAAGACCAAAATATGGAAATAGTTCATTACAATTTCAAAATAACATATGTCATGTGAATCTAACATTACTAAAAATACACTTTTTTCAAGAAAGGATGTTTGTACATGCTTACCCCGTTTTCCTTTAGTGGACATTGCTGTCCGGGCATGGAAGTGTTCACTTGGCTGCAGTCTAACTCTTGTGCAGGGAATGTCATTTTTCTCACTGACATGGTGGACAGGTCCACACCCTCTGGATAGACCTATATCAAAGATAGACATAGTTCACGTTAATGCAATAGTAGCCATCTTTCATTTCAGCATTAAATGGCATTATAGACATGGCATCAAGACAAAGTGCTGAAGCTGTTTTCTATGCTTACAGTTTCATCCCGAAGCTGGTCCAGCAGGGGGCGGAAGTTTTTCAGAGGAAAGATAAGGGGGTCCGGGATCATCTGAGCCTCCGCCAGTAAGGTAACCGCAGCGAAGCACAACAATCTCATCTGAGTCGTCATTTTCAGTTTGGCTTTGTGCTGAACAATTCCGAACTCAACGAGAGCGGTTCTTATATAGGAGGCTGTTGTCCGTTGAGCCACCTCGGTGAAACTTCCTGTGGCGTTATGTTGGCCCATTTTACGGGAAGCGTCCTGTTTTTTTTCTCTTTCATTGGTAGGTCAAAAAATTTATGCAAGTCTGTCCCTGTTGCAATTGTAAAGATGTAATTTGACAGATTTTTGACAGATCGTTTTAAGAGTTGTTATTAACACATGCATTTCAAATATCCCCAGTATAAGCATAATATTCAGGAAAAAGAGAAAATACCCCATATTGTTGTGAAACATGTTCTGAAATCGATATGTATGTATGTAAGGTGTCCATGATTGACACCTTACATAAACCTTTGCAAAATATCATTATTGCAACAACAAAAAATTACAAGAGGACATGTTGGGCAAGACCATTTACAGAAACAACAACAGAAAGAGGCTTTATACAGGGAGAGAACGGAACACAAATGCTTTATCTATCAAACTGGAAGAGAAGAAAATATGTTTCTGAGGGGAGAGGCCTTTGCAGAATCCTAAATGATGCGGTAGACATACTTGAAAGAATAGCATAGAGAGATGTGAGAGGCCAGTGGGATTGAGACAGCAAAGACCTAGTTAAAAAAAGGAACTGTCTGGCACTAACAACAAGAAGGGAACATTGTTTTTACCTTTCTTTATTAAAAAATTCAGCTTCAGAGTGGCTGGTACCAGTGGTACGGAACCTACGGAACCCGTAAAGGGACATGAAAAAAAAAAAAAAGTAAACGTTTCTCGTGAGCACGAGAAAGTATCTGGTGCTCACGAGAAAGTATGTCGTGCGCACGAGAAAGTATCGTAGGCCTACTCATATCAGTGTGTGTGTGTGTGTGTGTGTGTGTGTGTGTGTGTGTGTGTGTGTGTGTGTGTGTGTGTGTGTGTGTGTGTGTGTGTGTGTGTGTGTGTGTGTGTGTGTGTGTGTGTGTGTGTGTGTGACGTCAGCGAGTGAGTGGACGAGCGAGGAGAGCGAGCGATAGCTTGCGTGTCAGTTTAGTGAAGTAATGAACGAGTCCGGTTGTGTGTAAGAATTAAGTACCCAGCCTGTCAAGAATCGTTGGCCGCTTCATTCCAACCATATTCCAACCTATAAGCAGAGCCATTGCCGGTCAAAGTGAAGGGCGTTGCCCCCGAGAGAGCATCGGCCAGAGGCGGAGTGGCCGTCGGGACGATCGGGAGATTTCCCGGTCGGTCGGCCGGCCAGCGAGGTCAGATGGACCGGCCCAAAATTGTGTAGTGGCCTGCGAAGTCAGTTGGACCGGCCCACAGTTGTGAGCGCCCGCGAGGCGTCTGCAAGCCGGCCCTGAGCATAATTTATTCCCGTCAAGACGCCGTGAAATTCGCCGAAATAACCAATATTAGTCTCGAGAACATCCAACCAATATTTATACCATTTGCTTACTCTCTATGTCTCATTTATGTTTTTTTTTTTTTACATTATTTTTTTTTACTTCATTTAATTCTTCATTATTCAGGCGTTACAGAACTTTCATGGCCATGAAATAAATAATACGAACTACAGTTTACTTTATTTGTTTGTTCTTGAATTGACGTAGAATGGAGCAAAGACTCCTGGGATTGGGAAATGCGTATATCCAATAAACAGCTTGCAGGTCAAGTCCATTTTCGGAAATGTAGGGGAATATATGAGCAGCCCCACGTCTAATGGCATGACCCTAAAGACGCGTCTGACAGAGAAGGCGAGCAAGTTCGTGGTTGCTCGCTTTTGCTTGTTGTTGCACTCATGGAAGGCAAGGAGAGAAAAGAGAAAGGAGGGGCTGAAAATGCCAGAATAAAGAAGAGGAGGATGATGGAGGGGGATGCATCTAAGTGCTCAAAAATAACGGATTTATTCCGAAGTCAGGCATTAACGAGTTCTCATCTCATTTTCGTCCGCTTATCCGGGGTCGGGTCGCGGGGGGAGCAGCTCAAGCAGGGGGCCCCAGACTTCCCTTTCCCGGGCCACATTGACCAGCTCTGACGGGGAGATCCCGAGGCGTTCCCAGGCCAGTGTTGAGATATAATCTCTCCACCTAGTCCTGGGTCTTCCCCGAGGTCTCCTCCCCACTGGACGTGCCTGAAACACCTCCCAAGGAAGGTGCCCAGTGGGCATCCTTACCAGATGCCCGAACCACCTCAGCTGACTCCTTTCTAAGTAAAGGAGCAGCGGCTCTAATCCGAGTTCCTCACGGATGGCTGAGCTTCTCACCCTATCCCTAAGGGAGACGCCAGCCACCCTTCTGAGAAAACTCATCTCGGCCGCTTGTACCCGCGATCTCGTCCTTTCGGTCATCACCCAGCCCTCATGACCATAGGTGAGGATAGGAACGAAGATCGACCGGTAGATCGAGAGCTTTGCCTTGCGGCTCAGCTCTCTTTTCGTTACAACTGTGCGGTAAAGCGAACGCAATACCGCCCCCGCTGCTCCGATTCTCCGGCCAATCTCACGCTCCATAGTACCCTCACTCGCGAACAAGACCCCGAGGTACTTGAACTCCTTCACTTGGGCTAAGGACTCATTTCCTACCCGGAGTAAGCAATCCATCGGTTTCCTGCTAAGAGTCATGGCCTCAGATTTAGCGGTGCTGATCCTCATCCCAGCCGCTTCACACTCGGCCGCCAGCCGATCCAGTGAGTGCTGAAGGTCACAGGCCGATGATCCAATGAGGACCACATCATCCGCAAAAAGCAGTGACGAGATCCTTAGACCACCGAACTGCAACCCCTCCCCACCACGACTACGCCTCGATATCCTGTCCATGTATATCACAAACAGGATTGGTGACAAGGCGCAGCCCTGGCGGAGACCAGCACCCACTGAGAACGAAACTGACTGGCTGCCGAGGACGTGAACACAGCTCTCGCTTTGGGAGTACAGAGATTGGATGGCCCTGAGGATAGACCCCCTTGCCCCATAGTCCCGCAGCACCTCCCACAGTTTCTCCCGGGGGACCCGGTCATACGCCTTCTCCAGATCCACAAAACACATGTAGACCGGATGGGCATACTCCCAGGCCCCCTCCAGGATCCTTGCGAGAGTGAAGAGCTGGTCCGTAGTTCCACGTCCGGGGCGAAAACCGCATTGTTCCTCTTCAATCTGAGGTTCGACGATCGGCCGAACACTCCTTTCCAGCACCTTGGAGTAGACTTTACCAGGGAGGCTGAGAAGTGTGATACCCCGGTAATTGGCACACACTCTCTGGTCCCCCTTTTTGAACAGGGGAACCACCACCCCGGTTTGCCACTCCTTTGGCACTGTACCCGACTCCCACGCGATGTTGAATAGGCGTGTCAACCATGACAGCCCCTCAACACCCAGAGCCTTTAGCATTTCTGGCTGGATCTCATCAATCCCTGGGGCTTTGCCACTGCGGAGATGTTTGACTACCTCAGTGACCTCCACCAGGGAAATTGACGACGAAACACCATCAACCTCGAGCTCTGCCTCCAACATAGAGGGCGTGTTATTCGGATTCAGGAGTTCCTCAAAGTGTTCCTTCCAACGTCCGACGACCTCCTCAGTTGAGGTCAACAGAGTCCCATCCTTACTGTACACAGCTTGGATGGTTCCCCGTTTCCCCCTCCTGAGGTGCCGGATAGTCTTCCAGAAACACTTTGGTGCCGACCGAAAGTCCTTCTCCATGGCCTCTCCGAACTTCTCCCACACCCGCTGCTTAGCCTCCGACACGGCAGCAGCTGCAGCCCTTCGGGCCTGTCGGTTCCCTGCAACCGAGTCAGGAGTCCTCCAGGATATCATATCCCGGAAGGCCTCCTTCTTCAATCGGACGGCTTCCCTGACCACCGGTGTCCACCACGGTGTCCGAGGGTTACCGCCCCTTGAGGAGCCTAAGATCCTGAGGCCACAGCTAGCCACCGCAGCTTCAGCAATGGAGGCTTTGAACACCGCCCACTCCGGCTCAATGCCCCCAACCTCCACAGGAATGCCAGAAAAACTCAGCCGGAGGTGTGAGTTGAAGATACCTAGGACGGGGGCCTCCTCCAGACGTTCCCAGTTCACCCGCACTACTCGTTTGGGCTTACCAGGTCTATCCGGAAATTTCCCCCATTCCCTGATCCAACTCACAACCAGATGTTGGTCGGTTGACAGTTCCGCCCCTCTCTTTACCCGAGTGTCCAAAACACATGCGGCCTCAGATCAGATGACACGATCACAAAATCGATCATTGATCTTCGGCCTAGGGTACTCTGGTACCAGGTACACTTATGAGCACCCTTATGTTCGAACATGGTGTTTGTTATGGATAATCCATGACTAGCACAGAAGTCCAATAACAAACGACCGCTCGGGTTTAGATCAGGGAGGCCGTTCCTCCCCACCACGCCTCTCCAGGTGTCTCCATCGTTGCCCACGTGGGCGTTGAAGTCACCCAGCAGAACTACGGAGTCCCCTACTGGAGCCCCATACAGGACTCCATTCAGGGTCTCCAAGAAGGCCGAGTACTCTGAGCTGCTGTTTGGTGCATACGCACAAACAACAGTCAGAGTTTTCCCCCCTACAACCCTTAGGCGCAGGGAGGCGACCCTCTCCTCTACCGGGGTAAACTCCAACACCGCGGCCCTCAGCCGGGGATTTATGAGTATCCCCACACCCGCCCGGCGCCTCACGCCCTCGGCAACTCCGGAGAAGAATAGAGTCCAACCCTTATCCAGGAGTACGGTACCGGAGCTGAGACTGTGCGTGGAGGTAAGCCCCACCAGATCTAACTGATAGCGCTCCACCTCCCTCACAAGCTCCGGTTCCTTTCCCCACAGCGAGGTGACGTTCCACGTCCCCAGAGCCAGCTTCTGCCACTCGGGTCTGGTCCGTCGAGACCCCTGACCTTCGCTGCCACCCATGTGGCTGCGCACCCGACCCCAACTGGTCTTCCCACAGGTGGTGGGCCCATGGGATGAAGAGAGGGGGGGTGCCACGTAGTTTGTTCGGGCTGTGCCAGACCGGGCTCCGTGGCAAACCCGGCCACCACATTAACGAGTTGTGCAGGTGAATTGACAGGAAAACAGTTAGCCAGAGCTCCACCATTGACGTTATTGCTAGGCGGGAGCTAGCACAAGCTGCTAGTCAAATGTGTATGTGCTGGCTGGTATATTTCAGACGAATTAATGACTTAACTGATCCTTCACTTTTAATGGATGGAGAATATGTTAACCGATTTTGAACATGTAGTAGTAGTCGTGTCAACACGTTACACCGGTATTACCGAGCATAAACGGTATAAACTTTGAAACTAGATCAAACCACCATCTTCTCCGTCAACTCTCTATTTATTTGATTGTGTACATTATTTCATATTTCTTCAAAATAATGATTTATTTTAAATTCAATAGTTTTTCCGAGACATAACATTGAACAGGCAATATTGTGACGGGTAAAATTCATGCACAAGAGCTTTATTTTCAGTTAAACTGAAAATAAAGCTAATTAGAGCAGCATGCGTTTTGCACTGCGGTCAAGTGAGCTGCCATTCGTTCATCCGCGGTTAAGCCAGCCGTCACACAAAATCTTTGTGCGCCTTTACTCTAAACAGCCTTTGGGTGGTATCTCGCAACGTTTTCAAAATAAAACCCTTCACCTACGTGCGTAGATATATAGAGCACTAGCTGTCTTACGGCGGCGTCTAGAATGTCCGCACTTGCGGACATCTTGCCAGTCAGCTGCTCACCCATAACATTGTGTAGGCAATATCTGATGATTTTACTGTATAGATGTTGAGAAAATGTCCTTTGAAAAACTCACATATGCATATTTTTCACCTTTGCTAATTGCATTATGTCAGCACTTTGAAGTGAGCTATAGACCGAATTTCACATAAGTTCAGGCACTGACTGATATGAACATATTAACCGGTTTGCCGACTTCTTGTACACAAGGAACCATGTGATTTTACCGTATAAACTTTGAGAAAATGTCATTTGAAAAACGTACACATGCATATTCTCGCCTTTGCAAAATTGCATTATGTCAGCACTTTGAAGTGAGCTATAGACCGAATTTCACATAAGTTCAGGCACTGACTGATATGACCATACTAACCGTTGCACTGACTACTTGTACACAAGGAACCATTTGATTTTACTGTATAGATTTAGAGAAAATGTCATTTGAAAAACGTACACATGCATATTCTCGCCTTTGCAAAATTGCATTATGTCAGCACTTTGAAGTGGGCTATAGACCGAATATCCCATAAGTTCAGGGACTGACTGATATGAACATACTAACTGTTGTACTGACTACTTGTACACAAGGAGCCATTTGATATTATTGTATAGATTTAGAGAAAATGTCATTTGAAAAACGTACACATGCATATTCTGCTGGCCAATGGAGTCGAAGGTCAGCACTGGCGGCCAACTTGCCAGTCAGCTGCTCACCCATAACACTGTGTTGACTTGGTAGTGGTACATGTACTTTTAAAATAACCATAACCACCTTGCTACATTTTCAAACGGTTTGTTTTGTTATAAACGTCAGAGATGTAGTTACGGCACTGCATATTTGATACTGATGAATAATTATGTTAGATTCTAAAAAAAAATAATAATACAATATTATAACCACGTTAATAACGCCTTCAGTGTTCATCAAAGGAGATGAGGTAACGACCGTACAAATATTAACAATAAATTCTGCCCTTTTCGTTCCCAGGAACAATGTTCCAAACTGGGTAAATCAGGGTGCGTCGAGTCTTCTATGAGGCCACAAAAACGCACACCCAATTTGTTTCAAAGTGGTCTTAGATTGTATGCTAATTCTCAAAGTGTACTTTTAAAACTCCCTTTGTGGGATTAGCCTAATATCATTGCAGCATATTTACCACCCATTTGCCTGATGTTGTTTTTCTCTGGAGTACAGGAACCTGGTACTTGGCATTGTACAAAAGATTATAAGCACATTTTTCTATAGTTTGCATTTTGTTTTTTATTATGAAAACATAGATACTTTATGGGTGAACAATCAAATCTATAAAGAGGAAGTTAACAAACAAAACAAGTTCTTGACTATTTGCAAATGCAACATAAATCAAGAAAATAAGTGAGACAGGCTCAAGCCAATGCGCTGCTACCTTTTCCCTTGACTTAAAGCAGGCTTAGCTATAGTCAGTTTATGCTGTACGCGTTCCGCCGCTGTTTCTGTTTCCGATTCCGGCGATGGAAGAACCACGCCCTGAAAGACCTCCCCTGGATCCTCTGGACCCACTGGATCCCCTGGAGCCTCTGGACCCACTGGATCCCTTGGAGCCTCTGGACCTCCTAGGCCAAGATCTACTGGACCCCCTAGATCCGCCACGGCCCCCTTTGCCTGATCCACGGCCAGACCTGCTCCTTCTCACTCTGGTCTGTTATCAGGAGATGGCACAGAAATGGATGCAGGGTTAAAGAGGTGAGGATTCAGATTGGTTCGAGGTCGAGACAATAGGGTGAAAGATGATTACAGATTCAACAATTTGTCACTGCTTAAAATAATGTATCCCGCTTAATAAAATTATTTAGTATTCTTGATGGTTACATTAACTACTGTACTGTTTAACTATTAGGGCAACTGCACACACATCATTACATGTGAATGTGATGTTCTTCATGAATCATATGGAGATCATTACATTTGAATGTGATGCTCTTCATGAATCGCATGGAGAAGTTCACATCATTGCATGAGAACGTGATGTTCTTCATGAATCATAAGAATAACATTCTCATCAGCTCTACATAGATACATCATATTTTTTTTTAAGTTTGGATAAGCCTTACCAGGGTTGCCTCCTTGATTGCAGCATCACAGTTGAACTGAAAGCCTTGAATGTCAGCATCTTGGTTTATGTAGCTCAGGGTGAAATTGCAATTCATAATTTTCTGGAAAAGACCAAAATATGGAAATAGTTCATTACAATTTCAAAATAACATCTGTCATGTGAATCTAACATTACTAAACAAGACACGTTTTTCAAGAAAGGACGGTTGTACATGCTTACCCCGTTTTCCTTTAGTGGACATTGCTGTCCGGGCATGGAAGTGTTCACTTGGCTGCAGTCTAACTCTTGTGCAGGGAATGTCATTTTTTTCACTGACATGATGGACAGGTCCACACCCTCTGGATAGACCTATATCAAAGATAGACATAGTTCACGTTAATGCAATAGTAGCCATCTTTCATTTCAGCATTAAATGGCATTATAGACATGGCATCAAGACAAAGTGCTGAAGCTGTTTTCTATGCTTACAGCTTCAACCCGAAGCTGGTCCAGCAGGGGGCGGAAGTTTTTCAGAGGAAAGATAAAGGGGCCCGGGATCATCTGAGCCTCCGCCAGTAAGGTAACCGCAGCGAAGCACAACAATCTCATCTGAGTCGTCATTTTCAGTTTGGCTTTGTGCTGAACAATTCCGAACTCAACTGGTGGAGAACGAGAGCCTGAGCGGTTCTTATATAGGAGGCTCTTGACTGTTGAGCCACCTCTGCGGAACTTCCAGGCTTGAGCAATCCGTGTGTTTTTCGGTGCCTCCCTTTGGCGATATGTTGGCCTATTTTACGGGAAGCGTCGAGGCTTCGGGGCATTTCAATAATTATTAAGCCCCTTCTGGTGTCCGCACCAACTGCATGGATTATACAATGCATACAATTACATTGAGTGAGTCCACAGTGGAGTGGATATATCCTGTGTCTGGAGGCCTAGGCTACCTTATTTTATTTTTTTATTTGAACACAGTTCGGATATTCTCTCTGCGATTTATTTTTTTAATTGACTTGTTCCGATTTTTTGTTGTCATATAATGCAGACTGATTAACAAATAACTAATATTTTTTTTTTAATCTTTGGTTTGCAACACGATTCTAGTTACCGTTAGTCCTGTTTATTTTCTCTGTTTCATTGGTAGGTCAAAAAATGAATGCAAGTCTGTCTCTGTTGCAATTGTAAAGATGTATTTTTGACAGATCGTTTTGAGAGTCGCTATTAACACATCCATTTCAAATATCCCTAGTACAAGCATAATATTCAGAAAAAGGAAATACCCCATATTGTGAAACATGTTCTGAAATCGCTATGTATGTAAGGTGTCCATGATTGACACCTTGCATAAACCCTTGCAAAATATCATTATTGCAACAACAAAAAATTATAAGAGGACATGTTGGGCAAGACCATTTACAGAAACAAAGAAAGAGGCTTTATACAGGGAGAGAACGGAACACAAATGCTTTATCTATCAAACTGGAAGAGAAGAAAATATGTTTCTGAGGGGAGAGGCCTTTGCAGAATCCTAAATGATGAGGTAGACATCCTTGAAAGAATAGCATAGAGAGATGTGAGAGGCCAGTGGGATTGAGACAGCACAGACCTAGTTAAAAAAAAGGAAGAGATAGGAACTGTCTCTGGCACTAACAACAAGAAGACCATGGTTTTTACCTTTCTTTATTAAAACATTCAGCTTCACAGTGGCTGGGCTTTCCCGAGATGGAAACGCAAAACCATATATGTGTACAAAAATAAAAAACATATTTAGCTACTCAACATCTGAAAAACTGTTGACTGAAAAACAGTCCATTTGATCATGTGTTTTACATTTTGGTCACTCAATGATCATAGTTTCCCAGGGTAACATTCAATCCATGCAACACAGCTATACATTCATTGTCCCAGTCTGGTCTTTTCCCAGGCTCAATCCTGCTCTACCAACGGCCATACGGTGATCTGAATAACTGGAAGGGAAATAGTGAGTCATGTGTGAGTGAAGAGGACGGACAGATAAAGGCTTGTATTTATTAGCCTCTACTTCAGATAAAGCCCAGTATTAAGAAGCATCTACTGCAACTCCAGGGCCCTATTATAATCCTATCTTTAGTTGGTATTAAACATCTGCAATGCCAGCCAACAGAAGATGTCAGTTGTTTTATCTATTTATGTGATACTATACTATCATAAACGAATGGCCTGTGTTTATCTTTTGGAGAGGTTTTTAGAAGTGTGTTCAGTATTTCTTACTTACAGCTTTTTTCTTCCCTGCATAACTTCCCTTTTGTTGCTTAAGATACTTTCTCTCGTGACGGTAACACTTTGGAAATAAGGGTAGTCTACATTAACTAACATTAGTTAATTTACATTGATAAGCATTGTTGTATTTCTTTAGCATAGGGGTTACATTTAAGGTTAGGGTTACTAAATAATGTATAAATTAATACCTTAGTTAACATCAGCCTTCGTTAACATGAACACCATTAGTAAACATAGAAAATATTAGTTAATAAACTAGACCATAAGGAAATTGTCAATTGTGAGTTAATGCTAATTACTGCATACAACTATTAATAAAGGGTTAATGTTAACACACAACCCTTATTGTGTGTTAGCAGCATGACTTATTCTCCACACAGACTTCAGTGTATTACCTCACATCACCGTGGGATTTTGTGTGTTTGTGTATGTGTAATGTATATGTCTGCGTAATATGTTATTGAGAGAGGCACAAGGGCGCCATAGCATGAGAGTTGAAAGGAGATTGAGGGAGTAGAGAGAGATAAGATGCAGAGACTTTACTCACTTATCAACTCCGCAAAAATGTGTGAGTCTTGTTGAGAAATACTTTGTCTGAATGGTATAATGCATGCAAAGTTTATGATGGTAGTCCAACTGTATCTCAAACAAAGGTAGGCTACTAGTAGGCCTAACCAATTTAAGAAAACTTATCATACATCACGATTCAGAATGAAAATCCATTCATGCCATTGCCATGGTTCTACAAACAGCAGATTGGTATGATCGATTTTTCTACTTATTTTCTTCTATAATTTGGCGCCATCTACTGTTTTTTAGCCCCATTGTAATAATACTAAATAATAATCGGCCTACTCATATTCTAATACTACTGGGCCTAACACTAATACCTACCGATCAAACTGCAAATAACAATAGGCCTTATTAATTATAATTCCAAGATGGTCCCCATCGAAGCACCTGAATGTCTTGCTCCGAAAGTGCAGAGGTGAGAGGTGATGTGTTCCAGAGCTGTGGCAGAAGATGAAGTGAGGAGCCACAGTGAGCAGTGTTAAGCCTCTGCTAGGGTTTCTCCCGTTTAAATCCAGACTGGGACCTGCTGCTGTCAATCACACGGTGGCTCCGGGGGGGAAAGCCCGACGGAAGGAAACGCACAACGCCGGAGCACAGCACACTTTGAACAATGTTCTTATGTTTGATAGTGCGTAGGTTAATCATTTCCGACAACTGGCGAAGGAATGCGAGGCATTTGACTGGGTTGTTTGAGGCCTGCTTTGAACTGACTAAATATGTACAGGAAAATGAAGCGCGATCTGACTTGATTAAAGGATTATCTCATATGATTGTAGGATATGACTGAATTTCTCCACTTTCTACACAACAAATGACATGCATTTGAAGGCTTTGTATGCAGTGTAAGAGTTAAATAGATGAACACAGAACGATATTCATGTTAGTGAAATGTCGTTTTCTGTTGTGAAATGTAAATTAAATAGCCTAGCAGTGGATGAACTATGTTAATAACAACTTTTAAATGCAGTCTTGTGTTTCGGTGAAGTCAACCGAGCCGCTTCACATCCTAACCTGTGGGCCTGCAAGCTATCTGC
Organism: Gadus macrocephalus; assembly: GCF_031168955.1. Lineage (NCBI taxonomy): Eukaryota > Metazoa > Chordata > Actinopteri > Gadiformes > Gadidae > Gadus > Gadus macrocephalus. The sequence continues at coordinate 4,724,319 of NC_082389.1, forward strand.
AGTGATGAGTGACGGGTCTATTTTAGAAAGGAGGCTGACCCCAAACAGGACGTCGGCTGTTTGTCATCGTGAGGTACCAGGGAAGAAAGAGAAGGTACGTATACTCCACCGCCCACCGCGGGACACTGGGGGGATGTTCCACTATTCCGGATTTACAGTCAATTGAAGGATATTTCAAAGCAGAGGAAATATTTTGTTTGGGATTTCTACGTACGAAACTTGGATTATTTCTTCCGTCAAACCGCTTTTAGTCCAATGGTAGCCTACAACACCGATTTGACTATAGTGTGTCTGAAGAATTAAGGTATAAACTCAAGGAGTTATTCAATTGTTTGATATTGATGTAAAACTAAAATAAAACAAACTAGTAAATACCTTTTTATTCTATTCAAACTTTATTTTAGTAGAGAAAACTGCAAACCAACAAGTAACGTTACCGTACTGTACTGCATGGTTATGGAGTCACTTTATAGATTGTTATTTTACTTTATTTGATTTGAGGAATGCCCTGCCACGTGCATTGCATTTAGCATTTACCGCGCTACTTTATTACATGTTTCGCTTTCGATCCAGTGTGTTGAAATTTGCCTCAAACAACACCTTACAAGCTATACAGCTATATCTTGTTGGACATTTGTCCAACAAATAATAATTAGCTTCCAACAACATCACGTAACGAATCATGAATGAAGAATGAAGAATTAGCCGTCACTTTATCATATAATGCAGCCGCCATTTATTCGTGGCTTGGTGCTCGGTCTATCAGGCGGCTTATCTCGCCCCGCTTCTACAAATGGCCATGGACCGAGACGGGCTCTGACAGCTGAGGTTATTTTAGGGACGCACCCCTCACTGGAGGGAGGTGACAAAGTTGGCAAATATCGCCCTTTGAAAGGCAGTAGGCCTGTGTGTCTTCTCTGTTTGACCTTGTTAAGAAGGATGCATTTATTGTGTTTGATCAAGGTCTTTTGTTATGTTTTGTTTGTTGTTTGACCTGCGTTCTGCCTTGATGGGATTCATTTGAGGTAGAGGATACTATGGCTGTGTTTATAAATAGGGTCAGGGACCATGCAGGGTAGCGGCCGGCTGAGACATACTGTCTACTATAAAAATGGCATCTTTGTCGTTTGCATAGTGTTTTTGACAGATAGCATTGCTAGCTGTCAACCACTGTGGTTTACAAGTTTTTTCTATTGTCAGGAATAGGACACAAACAATTAAAAGTAATGAAATTCTATATAATTTATAAACATTTTTCAGTCACATTTTCATATCACAATTGGCCAACTGATTTGGTTTTTATCTATCCATGATCCATTTACCAACTACGGTTAATTTAGTTTTTTTTGTGTTGGTAGTAATTTGCCAAACATTTCCAATTCACTATCTGAAATTTTACATACATTATTATTAAATAGCGTCATGTCAAAATATTCAGAAAAACTAAGGTGAACATTAATAAATAACGATATTATTACGACAAGTATTACATTCAAGTTTGTAGACTCCTGGATAAGAACATCTCACGCACAATTGTTAGTTTATTAATAATCGAATGTTAAACTTTTAGACTATTTTGATGAATCCAATCTATTGACAGCTTTCCCCCCCTGGCACTTAGGGAGAAACAATGGATCAGGACCTGTTTGGGGGGGCCCCCAGGTTTCTCACGAGGCCCAAGGCGGTCTCGGTGTGCATGGGTAAGGATGCCACTCTCAGCTGCACCATCGTGGGGAACCCCATCCCGCTCATCACCTGGGAGAAGGGCAAACTCCGGCTGACCTCGGGGGGGCGCTTCAAGACGGTGGACGACGGCGACGTCTACCGCATCACCATCTACGACCTGGCCCTGGAGGACAGCGGCCAGTACCTGTGCCGCGCCAAGAACACTGTGGGGGAGGCCTACGCCGCTGTCACCCTCCAGGTGGCGCTGCCCTCGGAGATGGCCCTGAGGGCGCCCGTCTTCATGGTGAAACCCACCAACTCCCGCGTGGTTCTGGGGGGTAACCTGGTGTTCTACTGCCGGGTGGCGGCCCACCCGGAGCCCGCCTTCGACTGGGAGAAGGACGGCCGCTACATGGGCGTGACCAACCGCATCAAGATCGTCTCGGACAGCGACAGCAGCTCCCTGAAGATCCAGAGCGTGCGGAACCTGGACGCCGGCACCTACACCTGCAGGGTGCAGAACAGCTCGGGCCGGGCGCACGCCTCTGCCGTGCTCGCCGTGGACGCCCAGGACTCCCGCCAGCAAGGGGCGGCGGCGGATAAGAACACCTCCCTGCTCTCGCACCTGCAGAAGCGCAAGGAGGACATGAAGAAGGACATCTCCGTCTACCGCACCGAGGACGGCGTCTCCTCATCCTCCGTCTCCTCCTCCTCTTCCTCCTCCACCACCACCGCCAACAGCAGCAGCAGCATCAGCATCAAGGATGGGCTGAGCGCTCTGAGTATGGAGCAGCGCATGAGGGCCTCGGCGCTGGCCAAGCTGCCCAAGGGCGTGTTTACCCGCACCTGCACGGTCACGGAGGGGAAGCACGCCAAGCTGAGCTGCTTCGTCACGGGCCACCCCAAGCCCCACATCATCTGGAGGAAGGACGGCTCCAACATCAGCGAGGGCCGCCGGCAGGTCATCTACGAGGACCAAGCGGAGAACTTCATCTTGAAGATCCTGTACTGCAAGCAGAGCGACAACGGCCTGTACACCTGCAACGCCACCAACATGGCCGGGCAGACCTACAGTGCCGTGCTGGTGATCGTCAAGGGTGAGTTTATGATCGGAGTGGTTCCTGCCATGCCAGGCAGTGTTCGTTATGAACTGAGGATGAGTGTGGTATATTGTATTTTATGTATCATATTTCCGATGTTCATCTCCATTTGTTCAACATTATTGCCTCAATGTTGTTGTGTTATGTACACTGTGGACATAAAACAAGTCTAGATACCATCTTATTTAAATGGACATTTTAAATGGTGGCTTCTAATTATTCCACATAAATTGGGCAAGTTTGGAGGAAATAAGCCCATTGTTTTCTAGACTTGCTGACAAATGATTATCACTGATAAAATTGCTTTGATTGAGACTGCAGTATGGTGAAGATAGATTTTGGCTGCTGCGTGGTTTATAGGTTGTTTGAAATTGAGGTAGCAGCAAACTACTTTGAAGTCAACAACACATAAATGTGCGTACATTCAAATAGGCCATAGACTCTTCATTTCTTTCATCAGTGTGACTGACTGAATGAGTCAACATGTACAACATTGAATTTAGCAGCACATCAGCAAATTCAAAGGTCGTGTATGGGATCAAGGCAGTCTTGAGTTCCCGAACAAATGTCAGTCCTGTAACAAATCCGCATTGACAAAAGCTGAAGTGTCCCTTACATAAGAACATCGCCTCCCTCTTTATCACACGCAGGCTCTCTTCCCTTCCCACTTTTGACTGATCATATAGTATTGCATAGCAACTGGAGGTGCTAGAGGAAATTACCCTGAAGGACGTGGCTGTAATGTCCCTTTCAATGGTTGAAGCTTTGAGTATTTGGGTCTATAAAACTCGATAGCTTAAAGCAGGCCGTGTTCTTTCGAAGAGCAAACCGAAGTTCATTGTGAGTGTAATTGGTTCGGAGTGCCCCCTTGACATGTGTTTACCGTCACACTGCATGGCCGAACCCTGGCCGTGTCGCAGGGTGTTGTGTTTCGGGGCTATTTTCTGCTGGTGATGAGTACTTCCCGGTTGGAATGATGGCTAGTCACTCGCTTTAGCCTCCAAGCACCACCGTCATGGGAGATGTCTCTGAGTAGCTTTCCATTGGACGCAATGAATATCCACAGACACATTGACTATAAATTGATGTAGACACTATTGATTCATTCATTCGCAGTGAAGCCTTTGCACTTCAATGTGTTGTTGTTATGAAATATTGAATGGTTTAACGAGTTTCTCAAGGGACTTCACTGCTTTTCTCATTAAACCTCCGGGGTATAATACTAAATATCACTTGCTAATAGCCTATATCCACTCTGCCACATACTCCTTATAACATGCAGAACTAAAACAGATGCTCAAACACATGCAACTGAGAATCTATGTCTCCCCTTTTCTCATTATCAGTTTTCCTCTTGTAGCCCGACCAATGTATTGTTTGTCCGATTTTATCGGCCGATAAAACCGCTAAAAGCTTCTTAGAGTTAAGCCATTTGACGTCATGTTCCGTGGGAAGGTTCGTAGCTCCTCTCCATACAGTTATTTGGTTCCTTTAGCTCATGGTTTTAATGTGATGTTGCTATGGCCTGAAGCATTGCTGGAGTGTGAACAGCAACCCTGGAGGAGCTTGTCTACCCCCTAACACAATATCTATAGAATAACGGCCGATATATTATGAATATTGGACATTCCTATCCTTAATGTTTATATCGGCATTGTCCACTAAAACCGAGTATCGATCAGGCTCTACTTTTGAATGCTAATGAATTTAAGGGAGCAGGCAATG
>NC_082389.1:4728908-4821108 GCF_031168955.1 Gadus macrocephalus
AAATCGATCATTGATCTTCGGCCTAGGGTACTCTGGTACCAGGTACACTTATGAGCACCCTTATGTTCGAACATGGTGTTTGTTATGGATAATCCATGACTAGCACAGAAGTCCAATAACAAACGACCGCTCGGGTTTAGATCAGGGAGGCCGTTCCTCCCCACCACGCCTCTCCAGGTGTCTCCATCGTTGCCCACGTGGGCGTTGAAGTCACCCAGCAGAACTACGGAGTCCCCTACTGGAGCCCCATACAGGACTCCATTCAGGGTCTCCAAGAAGGCCGAGTACTCTGAGCTGCTGTTTGGTGCATACGCACAAACAACAGTCAGAGTTTTCCCCCCTACAACCCTTAGGCGCAGGGAGGCGACCCTCTCCTCTACCGGGGTAAACTCCAACACCGCGGCCCTCAGCCGGGGATTTATGAGTATCCCCACACCCGCCCGGCGCCTCACGCCCTCGGCAACTCCGGAGAAGAATAGAGTCCAACCCTTATCCAGGAGTACGGTACCGGAGCTGAGACTGTGCGTGGAGGTAAGCCCCACCAGATCTAACTGATAGCGCTCCACCTCCCTCACAAGCTCCGGTTCCTTTCCCCACAGCGAGGTGACGTTCCACGTCCCCAGAGCCAGCTTCTGCCACTCGGGTCTGGTCCGTCGAGACCCCTGACCTTCGCTGCCACCCATGTGGCTGCGCACCCGACCCCAACTGGTCTTCCCACAGGTGGTGGGCCCATGGGATGAAGAGAGGGGGGGTGCCACGTAGTTTGTTCGGGCTGTGCCAGACCGGGCTCCGTGGCAAACCCGGCCACCACATTAACGAGTTGTGCAGGTGAATTGACAGGAAAACAGTTAGCCAGAGCTCCACCATTGACGTTATTGCTAGGCGGGAGCTAGCACAAGCTGCTAGTCAAATGTGTATGTGCTGGCTGGTATATTTCAGACGAATTAATGACTTAACTGATCCTTCACTTTTAATGGATGGAGAATATGTTAACCGATTTTGAACATGTAGTAGTAGTCGTGTCAACACGTTACACCGGTATTACCGAGCATAAACGGTATAAACTTTGAAACTAGATCAAACCACCATCTTCTCCGTCAACTCTCTATTTATTTGATTGTGTACATTATTTCATATTTCTTCAAAATAATGATTTATTTTAAATTCAATAGTTTTTCCGAGACATAACATTGAACAGGCAATATTGTGACGGGTAAAATTCATGCACAAGAGCTTTATTTTCAGTTAAACTGAAAATAAAGCTAATTAGAGCAGCATGCGTTTTGCACTGCGGTCAAGTGAGCTGCCATTCGTTCATCCGCGGTTAAGCCAGCCGTCACACAAAATCTTTGTGCGCCTTTACTCTAAACAGCCTTTGGGTGGTATCTCGCAACGTTTTCAAAATAAAACCCTTCACCTACGTGCGTAGATATATAGAGCACTAGCTGTCTTACGGCGGCGTCTAGAATGTCCGCACTTGCGGACATCTTGCCAGTCAGCTGCTCACCCATAACATTGTGTAGGCAATATCTGATGATTTTACTGTATAGATGTTGAGAAAATGTCCTTTGAAAAACTCACATATGCATATTTTTCACCTTTGCTAATTGCATTATGTCAGCACTTTGAAGTGAGCTATAGACCGAATTTCACATAAGTTCAGGCACTGACTGATATGAACATATTAACCGGTTTGCCGACTTCTTGTACACAAGGAACCATGTGATTTTACCGTATAAACTTTGAGAAAATGTCATTTGAAAAACGTACACATGCATATTCTCGCCTTTGCAAAATTGCATTATGTCAGCACTTTGAAGTGAGCTATAGACCGAATTTCACATAAGTTCAGGCACTGACTGATATGACCATACTAACCGTTGCACTGACTACTTGTACACAAGGAACCATTTGATTTTACTGTATAGATTTAGAGAAAATGTCATTTGAAAAACGTACACATGCATATTCTCGCCTTTGCAAAATTGCATTATGTCAGCACTTTGAAGTGGGCTATAGACCGAATATCCCATAAGTTCAGGGACTGACTGATATGAACATACTAACTGTTGTACTGACTACTTGTACACAAGGAGCCATTTGATATTATTGTATAGATTTAGAGAAAATGTCATTTGAAAAACGTACACATGCATATTCTGCTGGCCAATGGAGTCGAAGGTCAGCACTGGCGGCCAACTTGCCAGTCAGCTGCTCACCCATAACACTGTGTTGACTTGGTAGTGGTACATGTACTTTTAAAATAACCATAACCACCTTGCTACATTTTCAAACGGTTTGTTTTGTTATAAACGTCAGAGATGTAGTTACGGCACTGCATATTTGATACTGATGAATAATTATGTTAGATTCTAAAAAAAAATAATAATACAATATTATAACCACGTTAATAACGCCTTCAGTGTTCATCAAAGGAGATGAGGTAACGACCGTACAAATATTAACAATAAATTCTGCCCTTTTCGTTCCCAGGAACAATGTTCCAAACTGGGTAAATCAGGGTGCGTCGAGTCTTCTATGAGGCCACAAAAACGCACACCCAATTTGTTTCAAAGTGGTCTTAGATTGTATGCTAATTCTCAAAGTGTACTTTTAAAACTCCCTTTGTGGGATTAGCCTAATATCATTGCAGCATATTTACCACCCATTTGCCTGATGTTGTTTTTCTCTGGAGTACAGGAACCTGGTACTTGGCATTGTACAAAAGATTATAAGCACATTTTTCTATAGTTTGCATTTTGTTTTTTATTATGAAAACATAGATACTTTATGGGTGAACAATCAAATCTATAAAGAGGAAGTTAACAAACAAAACAAGTTCTTGACTATTTGCAAATGCAACATAAATCAAGAAAATAAGTGAGACAGGCTCAAGCCAATGCGCTGCTACCTTTTCCCTTGACTTAAAGCAGGCTTAGCTATAGTCAGTTTATGCTGTACGCGTTCCGCCGCTGTTTCTGTTTCCGATTCCGGCGATGGAAGAACCACGCCCTGAAAGACCTCCCCTGGATCCTCTGGACCCACTGGATCCCCTGGAGCCTCTGGACCCACTGGATCCCTTGGAGCCTCTGGACCTCCTAGGCCAAGATCTACTGGACCCCCTAGATCCGCCACGGCCCCCTTTGCCTGATCCACGGCCAGACCTGCTCCTTCTCACTCTGGTCTGTTATCAGGAGATGGCACAGAAATGGATGCAGGGTTAAAGAGGTGAGGATTCAGATTGGTTCGAGGTCGAGACAATAGGGTGAAAGATGATTACAGATTCAACAATTTGTCACTGCTTAAAATAATGTATCCCGCTTAATAAAATTATTTAGTATTCTTGATGGTTACATTAACTACTGTACTGTTTAACTATTAGGGCAACTGCACACACATCATTACATGTGAATGTGATGTTCTTCATGAATCATATGGAGATCATTACATTTGAATGTGATGCTCTTCATGAATCGCATGGAGAAGTTCACATCATTGCATGAGAACGTGATGTTCTTCATGAATCATAAGAATAACATTCTCATCAGCTCTACATAGATACATCATATTTTTTTTTAAGTTTGGATAAGCCTTACCAGGGTTGCCTCCTTGATTGCAGCATCACAGTTGAACTGAAAGCCTTGAATGTCAGCATCTTGGTTTATGTAGCTCAGGGTGAAATTGCAATTCATAATTTTCTGGAAAAGACCAAAATATGGAAATAGTTCATTACAATTTCAAAATAACATCTGTCATGTGAATCTAACATTACTAAACAAGACACGTTTTTCAAGAAAGGACGGTTGTACATGCTTACCCCGTTTTCCTTTAGTGGACATTGCTGTCCGGGCATGGAAGTGTTCACTTGGCTGCAGTCTAACTCTTGTGCAGGGAATGTCATTTTTTTCACTGACATGATGGACAGGTCCACACCCTCTGGATAGACCTATATCAAAGATAGACATAGTTCACGTTAATGCAATAGTAGCCATCTTTCATTTCAGCATTAAATGGCATTATAGACATGGCATCAAGACAAAGTGCTGAAGCTGTTTTCTATGCTTACAGCTTCAACCCGAAGCTGGTCCAGCAGGGGGCGGAAGTTTTTCAGAGGAAAGATAAAGGGGCCCGGGATCATCTGAGCCTCCGCCAGTAAGGTAACCGCAGCGAAGCACAACAATCTCATCTGAGTCGTCATTTTCAGTTTGGCTTTGTGCTGAACAATTCCGAACTCAACTGGTGGAGAACGAGAGCCTGAGCGGTTCTTATATAGGAGGCTCTTGACTGTTGAGCCACCTCTGCGGAACTTCCAGGCTTGAGCAATCCGTGTGTTTTTCGGTGCCTCCCTTTGGCGATATGTTGGCCTATTTTACGGGAAGCGTCGAGGCTTCGGGGCATTTCAATAATTATTAAGCCCCTTCTGGTGTCCGCACCAACTGCATGGATTATACAATGCATACAATTACATTGAGTGAGTCCACAGTGGAGTGGATATATCCTGTGTCTGGAGGCCTAGGCTACCTTATTTTATTTTTTTATTTGAACACAGTTCGGATATTCTCTCTGCGATTTATTTTTTTAATTGACTTGTTCCGATTTTTTGTTGTCATATAATGCAGACTGATTAACAAATAACTAATATTTTTTTTTTAATCTTTGGTTTGCAACACGATTCTAGTTACCGTTAGTCCTGTTTATTTTCTCTGTTTCATTGGTAGGTCAAAAAATGAATGCAAGTCTGTCTCTGTTGCAATTGTAAAGATGTATTTTTGACAGATCGTTTTGAGAGTCGCTATTAACACATCCATTTCAAATATCCCTAGTACAAGCATAATATTCAGAAAAAGGAAATACCCCATATTGTGAAACATGTTCTGAAATCGCTATGTATGTAAGGTGTCCATGATTGACACCTTGCATAAACCCTTGCAAAATATCATTATTGCAACAACAAAAAATTATAAGAGGACATGTTGGGCAAGACCATTTACAGAAACAAAGAAAGAGGCTTTATACAGGGAGAGAACGGAACACAAATGCTTTATCTATCAAACTGGAAGAGAAGAAAATATGTTTCTGAGGGGAGAGGCCTTTGCAGAATCCTAAATGATGAGGTAGACATCCTTGAAAGAATAGCATAGAGAGATGTGAGAGGCCAGTGGGATTGAGACAGCACAGACCTAGTTAAAAAAAAGGAAGAGATAGGAACTGTCTCTGGCACTAACAACAAGAAGACCATGGTTTTTACCTTTCTTTATTAAAACATTCAGCTTCACAGTGGCTGGGCTTTCCCGAGATGGAAACGCAAAACCATATATGTGTACAAAAATAAAAAACATATTTAGCTACTCAACATCTGAAAAACTGTTGACTGAAAAACAGTCCATTTGATCATGTGTTTTACATTTTGGTCACTCAATGATCATAGTTTCCCAGGGTAACATTCAATCCATGCAACACAGCTATACATTCATTGTCCCAGTCTGGTCTTTTCCCAGGCTCAATCCTGCTCTACCAACGGCCATACGGTGATCTGAATAACTGGAAGGGAAATAGTGAGTCATGTGTGAGTGAAGAGGACGGACAGATAAAGGCTTGTATTTATTAGCCTCTACTTCAGATAAAGCCCAGTATTAAGAAGCATCTACTGCAACTCCAGGGCCCTATTATAATCCTATCTTTAGTTGGTATTAAACTGCAATGCCAGCCAACAGAAGATGTCAGTTGTTTTATCTATTTATGTGATACTATACTATCATAAACGAATGGCCTGTGTTTATCTTTTGGAGAGGTTTTTAGAAGTGTGTTCAGTATTTCTTACTTACAGCTTTTTTCTTCCCTGCATAACTTCCCTTTTGTTGCTTAAGATACTTTCTCTCGTGACGGTAACACTTTGGAAATAAGGGTAGTCTACATTAACTAACATTAGTTAATTTACATTGATAAGCATTGTTGTATTTCTTTAGCATAGGGGTTACATTTAAGGTTAGGGTTACTAAATAATGTATAAATTAATACCTTAGTTAACATCAGCCTTCGTTAACATGAACACCATTAGTAAACATAGAAAATATTAGTTAATAAACTAGACCATAAGGAAATTGTCAATTGTGAGTTAATGCTAATTACTGCATACAACTATTAATAAAGGGTTAATGTTAACACACAACCCTTATTGTGTGTTAGCAGCATGACTTATTCTCCACACAGACTTCAGTGTATTACCTCACATCACCGTGGGATTTTGTGTGTTTGTGTATGTGTAATGTATATGTCTGCGTAATATGTTATTGAGAGAGGCACAAGGGCGCCATAGCATGAGAGTTGAAAGGAGATTGAGGGAGTAGAGAGAGATAAGATGCAGAGACTTTACTCACTTATCAACTCCGCAAAAATGTGTGAGTCTTGTTGAGAAATACTTTGTCTGAATGGTATAATGCATGCAAAGTTTATGATGGTAGTCCAACTGTATCTCAAACAAAGGTAGGCTACTAGTAGGCCTAACCAATTTAAGAAAACTTATCATACATCACGATTCAGAATGAAAATCCATTCATGCCATTGCCATGGTTCTACAAACAGCAGATTGGTATGATCGATTTTTCTACTTATTTTCTTCTATAATTTGGCGCCATCTACTGTTTTTTAGCCCCATTGTAATAATACTAAATAATAATCGGCCTACTCATATTCTAATACTACTGGGCCTAACACTAATACCTACCGATCAAACTGCAAATAACAATAGGCCTTATTAATTATAATTCCAAGATGGTCCCCATCGAAGCACCTGAATGTCTTGCTCCGAAAGTGCAGAGGTGAGAGGTGATGTGTTCCAGAGCTGTGGCAGAAGATGAAGTGAGGAGCCACAGTGAGCAGTGTTAAGCCTCTGCTAGGGTTTCTCCCGTTTAAATCCAGACTGGGACCTGCTGCTGTCAATCACACGGTGGCTCCGGGGGGGAAAGCCCGACGGAAGGAAACGCACAACGCCGGAGCACAGCACACTTTGAACAATGTTCTTATGTTTGATAGTGCGTAGGTTAATCATTTCCGACAACTGGCGAAGGAATGCGAGGCATTTGACTGGGTTGTTTGAGGCCTGCTTTGAACTGACTAAATATGTACAGGAAAATGAAGCGCGATCTGACTTGATTAAAGGATTATCTCATATGATTGTAGGATATGACTGAATTTCTCCACTTTCTACACAACAAATGACATGCATTTGAAGGCTTTGTATGCAGTGTAAGAGTTAAATAGATGAACACAGAACGATATTCATGTTAGTGAAATGTCGTTTTCTGTTGTGAAATGTAAATTAAATAGCCTAGCAGTGGATGAACTATGTTAATAACAACTTTTAAATGCAGTCTTGTGTTTCGGTGAAGTCAACCGAGCCGCTTCACATCCTAACCTGTGGGCCTGCAAGCTATCTGCAGTGATGAGTGACGGGTCTATTTTAGAAAGGAGGCTGACCCCAAACAGGACGTCGGCTGTTTGTCATCGTGAGGTACCAGGGAAGAAAGAGAAGGTACGTATACTCCACCGCCCACCGCGGGACACTGGGGGGATGTTCCACTATTCCGGATTTACAGTCAATTGAAGGATATTTCAAAGCAGAGGAAATATTTTGTTTGGGATTTCTACGTACGAAACTTGGATTATTTCTTCCGTCAAACCGCTTTTAGTCCAATGGTAGCCTACAACACCGATTTGACTATAGTGTGTCTGAAGAATTAAGGTATAAACTCAAGGAGTTATTCAATTGTTTGATATTGATGTAAAACTAAAATAAAACAAACTAGTAAATACCTTTTTATTCTATTCAAACTTTATTTTAGTAGAGAAAACTGCAAACCAACAAGTAACGTTACCGTACTGTACTGCATGGTTATGGAGTCACTTTATAGATTGTTATTTTACTTTATTTGATTTGAGGAATGCCCTGCCACGTGCATTGCATTTAGCATTTACCGCGCTACTTTATTACATGTTTCGCTTTCGATCCAGTGTGTTGAAATTTGCCTCAAACAACACCTTACAAGCTATACAGCTATATCTTGTTGGACATTTGTCCAACAAATAATAATTAGCTTCCAACAACATCACGTAACGAATCATGAATGAAGAATGAAGAATTAGCCGTCACTTTATCATATAATGCAGCCGCCATTTATTCGTGGCTTGGTGCTCGGTCTATCAGGCGGCTTATCTCGCCCCGCTTCTACAAATGGCCATGGACCGAGACGGGCTCTGACAGCTGAGGTTATTTTAGGGACGCACCCCTCACTGGAGGGAGGTGACAAAGTTGGCAAATATCGCCCTTTGAAAGGCAGTAGGCCTGTGTGTCTTCTCTGTTTGACCTTGTTAAGAAGGATGCATTTATTGTGTTTGATCAAGGTCTTAGTTTGTTATGTTTTGTTTGTTGTTTGACCTGCGTTCTGCCTTGATGGGATTCATTTGAGGTAGAGGATACTATGGCTGTGTTTATAAATAGGGTCAGGGACCATGCAGGGTAGCGGCCGGCTGAGACATACTGTCTACTATAAAAATGGCATCTTTGTCGTTTGCATAGTGTTTTTGACAGATAGCATTGCTAGCTGTCAACCACTGTGGTTTACAAGTTTTTTCTATTGTCAGGAATAGGACACAAACAATTAAAAGTAATGAAATTCTATATAATTTATAAACATTTTTCAGTCACATTTTCATATCACAATTGGCCAACTGATTTGGTTTTTATCTATCCATGATCCATTTACCAACTACGGTTAATTTAGTTTTTTTTGTGTTGGTAGTAATTTGCCAAACATTTCCAATTCACTATCTGAAATTTTACATACATTATTATTAAATAGCGTCATGTCAAAATATTCAGAAAAACTAAGGTGAACATTAATAAATAACGATATTATTACGACAAGTATTACATTCAAGTTTGTAGACTCCTGGATAAGAACATCTCACGCACAATTGTTAGTTTATTAATAATCGAATGTTAAACTTTTAGACTATTTTGATGAATCCAATCTATTGACAGCTTTCCCCCCCTGGCACTTAGGGAGAAACAATGGATCAGGACCTGTTTGGGGGGGCCCCCAGGTTTCTCACGAGGCCCAAGGCGGTCTCGGTGTGCATGGGTAAGGATGCCACTCTCAGCTGCACCATCGTGGGGAACCCCATCCCGCTCATCACCTGGGAGAAGGGCAAACTCCGGCTGACCTCGGGGGGGCGCTTCAAGACGGTGGACGACGGCGACGTCTACCGCATCACCATCTACGACCTGGCCCTGGAGGACAGCGGCCAGTACCTGTGCCGCGCCAAGAACACTGTGGGGGAGGCCTACGCCGCTGTCACCCTCCAGGTGGCGCTGCCCTCGGAGATGGCCCTGAGGGCGCCCGTCTTCATGGTGAAACCCACCAACTCCCGCGTGGTTCTGGGGGGTAACCTGGTGTTCTACTGCCGGGTGGCGGCCCACCCGGAGCCCGCCTTCGACTGGGAGAAGGACGGCCGCTACATGGGCGTGACCAACCGCATCAAGATCGTCTCGGACAGCGACAGCAGCTCCCTGAAGATCCAGAGCGTGCGGAACCTGGACGCCGGCACCTACACCTGCAGGGTGCAGAACAGCTCGGGCCGGGCGCACGCCTCTGCCGTGCTCGCCGTGGACGCCCAGGACTCCCGCCAGCAAGGGGCGGCGGCGGATAAGAACACCTCCCTGCTCTCGCACCTGCAGAAGCGCAAGGAGGACATGAAGAAGGACATCTCCGTCTACCGCACCGAGGACGGCGTCTCCTCATCCTCCGTCTCCTCCTCCTCTTCCTCCTCCACCACCACCGCCAACAGCAGCAGCAGCATCAGCATCAAGGATGGGCTGAGCGCTCTGAGTATGGAGCAGCGCATGAGGGCCTCGGCGCTGGCCAAGCTGCCCAAGGGCGTGTTTACCCGCACCTGCACGGTCACGGAGGGGAAGCACGCCAAGCTGAGCTGCTTCGTCACGGGCCACCCCAAGCCCCACATCATCTGGAGGAAGGACGGCTCCAACATCAGCGAGGGCCGCCGGCAGGTCATCTACGAGGACCAAGCGGAGAACTTCATCTTGAAGATCCTGTACTGCAAGCAGAGCGACAACGGCCTGTACACCTGCAACGCCACCAACATGGCCGGGCAGACCTACAGTGCCGTGCTGGTGATCGTCAAGGGTGAGTTTATGATCGGAGTGGTTCCTGCCATGCCAGGCAGTGTTCGTTATGAACTGAGGATGAGTGTGGTATATTGTATTTTATGTATCATATTTCCGATGTTCATCTCCATTTGTTCAACATTATTGCCTCAATGTTGTTGTGTTATGTACACTGTGGACATAAAACAAGTCTAGATACCATCTTATTTAAATGGACATTTTAAATGGTGGCTTCTAATTATTCCACATAAATTGGGCAAGTTTGGAGGAAATAAGCCCATTGTTTTCTAGACTTGCTGACAAATGATTATCACTGATAAAATTGCTTTGATTGAGACTGCAGTATGGTGAAGATAGATTTTGGCTGCTGCGTGGTTTATAGGTTGTTTGAAATTGAGGTAGCAGCAAACTACTTTGAAGTCAACAACACATAAATGTGCGTACATTCAAATAGGCCATAGACTCTTCATTTCTTTCATCAGTGTGACTGACTGAATGAGTCAACATGTACAACATTGAATTTAGCAGCACATCAGCAAATTCAAAGGTCGTGTATGGGATCAAGGCAGTCTTGAGTTCCCGAACAAATGTCAGTCCTGTAACAAATCCGCATTGACAAAAGCTGAAGTGTCCCTTACATAAGAACATCGCCTCCCTCTTTATCACACGCAGGCTCTCTTCCCTTCCCACTTTTGACTGATCATATAGTATTGCATAGCAACTGGAGGTGCTAGAGGAAATTACCCTGAAGGACGTGGCTGTAATGTCCCTTTCAATGGTTGAAGCTTTGAGTATTTGGGTCTATAAAACTCGATAGCTTAAAGCAGGCCGTGTTCTTTCGAAGAGCAAACCGAAGTTCATTGTGAGTGTAATTGGTTCGGAGTGCCCCCTTGACATGTGTTTACCGTCACACTGCATGGCCGAACCCTGGCCGTGTCGCAGGGTGTTGTGTTTCGGGGCTATTTTCTGCTGGTGATGAGTACTTCCCGGTTGGAATGATGGCTAGTCACTCGCTTTAGCCTCCAAGCACCACCGTCATGGGAGATGTCTCTGAGTAGCTTTCCATTGGACGCAATGAATATCCACAGACACATTGACTATAAATTGATGTAGACACTATTGATTCATTCATTCGCAGTGAAGCCTTTGCACTTCAATGTGTTGTTGTTATGAAATATTGAATGGTTTAACGAGTTTCTCAAGGGACTTCACTGCTTTTCTCATTAAACCTCCGGGGTATAATACTAAATATCACTTGCTAATAGCCTATATCCACTCTGCCACATACTCCTTATAACATGCAGAACTAAAACAGATGCTCAAACACATGCAACTGAGAATCTATGTCTCCCCTTTTCTCATTATCAGTTTTCCTCTTGTAGCCCGACCAATGTATTGTTTGTCCGATTTTATCGGCCGATAAAACCGCTAAAAGCTTCTTAGAGTTAAGCCATTTGACGTCATGTTCCGTGGGAAGGTTCGTAGCTCCTCTCCATACAGTTATTTGGTTCCTTTAGCTCATGGTTTTAATGTGATGTTGCTATGGCCTGAAGCATTGCTGGAGTGTGAACAGCAACCCTGGAGGCGCTTGTCTACCCCCTAACACAATATCTATAGAATAACGGCCGATATATTATGAATATTGGACATTCCTATCCTTAATGTTTATATCGGCATTGTCCACTAAAACCGAGTATCGATCAGGCTCTACTTTTGAATGCTAATGAATTTAAGGGAGCAGGCAATGACCTGATGTATTTGGGTTCATCGTCAGTAGATTTCAAGCTAACATCCCGATTTGGAGTCACACTGCTGTTCAAATGCTTTCATTCAATGTAGTGTATGCTCACGTCATACCATCTGATCTTTTGTATATTATGTAGCCTATCTGTTGTATTCATGTGTTTATTTTTCCCAAGAGGAAAGTTAACTAAGAAAATGTGTAGAATTATTCATGACATTTTAGTGACCTTAGAGGTTACGAACTTTGGTGTTAGAATAGACAGGGTCTAAGGTAGAATAGACAGAGTGTAGAATAGACAGGGCATCTATTTCAGAGTGAGATATTTAAAACAAAATAACACCGGCTGAACTATTGGCTTTGGTCCTGAGAATAAGGACCAAATATAACCTGAAATTGTATGCATTTAAAAACTACTTAAAATCGCAGCACAAAAATTTAGATTTGCATCCATTCTTTCATGTGCCAGTGCAGGACATTTATTACAGGCATTTTCTTCCCATCAATTACATTATCAAGAGCGATATTGACACAAATCAGGACAACGAGAAGGACAGCCGTTATGAAGGCCGTAACATTAGCCGAGCCTTGAGGGACACCACTACACATTAATAATAATAATAAATCTTTATTATGGACTCAGATGGTCCACTCACATCCAACATACACACACACATATGACACATTAAAATACATACTCAAAAATACTGTACTAAAATAGGTGCAAGCTATCATGCCAATGCTTTCGAAGCCTGGATGTGAACCGATAGCCCATCATAGGGTTGGTTAAGGCTATAATGATGCTATTTTCTGATAAATCCAATCGACACATGAAATTGAACATTAACTTTCGTAACAGTGCCTGACATGTAGGTACATTAGAGGACACAAATAGCTGGCTAGCACTGTACCACCTAGGCACAGTGTACATTGTGTAGCATCTTATCCTAGCTATCTTTGTTGTACACAGGGAATGGGTTAACCTAACAATTGTTAGCATTTGGCACTTGGTTCTATGAACATCCTTACTGCACCGACGGCGATATGTTGTTGTTTCTCTTTAATCGGACAAATGTAAGACTCTGTAGCCCCGCCCATTCTGCCGGGGATTTGAGTTCGCCCTGCAGAGGGGTCTGGAGAAGAGCAATACATTTCTTTCTAGTTTCGATATGTTTTAACGGGAGACAATCACCACGCTGGCTTTTCCCCCTGGCACTCTATTGGCTGATATATAACACAAAACCACAGGGAGGCGACAGCAAGCAGCCAATTGTGTACAGTCATTTGACCTAGGCCAATTGATCACGCCTGTTGTGCTGAAGATAATGACAGCAGCATCCCCAGACCAACGTGCAATCTACGATTGAGCTTGGTCTGGCAATAGCCAGGCTAGACAAATGTACATATTGTAGGTCGCTTTGGAGAAAAACGTCTAAATGCTATATGCTAAATAGGAATGTAAATCCTGCTTTCCCCTGTGTATCGGGTACCAGAGCCGAAAGGGAGAACGATATTGACACAAATCAGGACAACGACAATGACCGCAGTTACTAAGGCCTTAACATTAACTGTCATCCTGGTTAACTCTGTGTATCGCCTCCCCAGAGCCCAAAGTGCCGTTCAGGAGGAAGCTCCAGGACGTGGAGGTGCAGGAGAAGGCGTCGGCCACGCTGCTGTGCGAGGTGCCGGCGTCGGCCACCATGGCCAACTGGTTCATGGAGGAGACCCGCATCGAGGAGAGCTCCAAGTACCGCATGCAGCAGGACGGCACGCTGCGCCGCCTCACCATCCACAACGTCACCACCAACGACGACGCTGTGTACATCTGCGAGATGGCCGAGGGCAGCCGCACCGTGGCCGAGCTCACCGTGCTGGGTACAGACCCCCCCCCAAACCTGCTGCTGTTGTTGTGTTCTCGTACCGGGTTCTGTTTGTGCGGTCGGGAGTTCAGTTTTATGGATGATGGGCAAAATCATCAGAAGCGTATTGGCCAATTCAGAGAGCCGTCAAAGTCGGCTCTTCTTGCTAAATATACAACTGGGAACTTACCCTGTAACAGTCAAAATGCTCACATGCCTGTTTATATCCTTCATATCCTATCTAAGTGTCTGTAAATGCATGTATATTGGCATGTCGTTTTTTAGTCATGTATATGATTTTAATGAATATATATGTACAGGTGTCATTTATAATATCAATGTTATTTAATATAGAAAATATGTATATGTCATAAATATCTGAAAAGGCCAGATAGGATTTTTTTATATCTATCCATCTATTCGCTTAATCTGGTCTAAACACATTGTAGTTTTAAATGAGCCCTTGTTTTCCAGGTAATATCACAAAAAAGCTGCCCCGGAGGACGGTGGTCCCCGTCAGCGACACGGTCATCTTCTGCGTGGAGCTGGAGCATCCCTGCCCCGACTCCTACTGGACCCGCAACGCCGAGAGGCTGAAGCAGGACTCCCGCATCTCCATGGCCTGTGTGCTCAGACAATACACCCTCACCATCAAAGACTGCCAGGCCGGGGACTCCGGAGAGGTGGCCTTCGTTGCGGGCGACTGCAAGACGTCCACTCGGTTCTCCGTCACTGGTCAGCGCACAAAAAGACGCACTTCTAATCCGCACAGACTTCTTCTTCTTGGGAGTTGCATGTCTTATGCAACTCCCAAGAAGAAAATTCTTCTTGGGAGTTGCAACACCAATGTCTTATGTCTAATTTTGTACTAATTTCTGATAAGGCTAATTGGTTTGTTATCTTTTTGCTAATTCGGGGGGGCTAAACATTGACCTATGAAATCGAAACAGAAGCTGAAACGCATATTCCTTTCACTGTAGCTGCAAGAAAACATCCGCCAGACCCCCCAGTCAACGCAGTGGTGCAGAACAAGACAGACTCCTCCATCACCCTCCAGTGGTCGCCCCCGGACAGCGATCGCCCCGTGCCCATCAAGAGCTACATCATCGAGAGGAGGAAGGTCGGCAACCAGCAGTGGCAACGCTGCAACGCCACGGAGATAATCGTCTCCACCCAGACGACCCTCTGCAACTTCACAGAGGAGACCAGCTACCAGTTCCGTATCTCTGCCGTCAATGATTTCGGCCAGAGCCCCTACTTGGAGGTGTCTGGAAGCTTCTATCTCGGTAAGGACTTATTAAAGTACCAGTGATTAACTGAAGCGCTACGGTCACACGTAAACAGCATTTATTGAGGTGTTTTCTCTTTCCTGGCACGTGAAGAGCCTTCTGCGGAGATGAAGAAAGGTCTAGTGGACAGCACTGCCTACTTCGGGGACGAGCACTCGCTCTCCGTGGAGTTGTCCGCCGTCTGCTCCGGGTTCTGGTCCCTGAACGGTCGCATGCTGCGCAGCGGGGGTGAATACCTCATCACGAGGTCCAAGAACGTTCACACGCTGACCATCCACGAGGTCACCATGGAAATGAACGGAGTCGAGGTCAAATTCGTGGGAGGCGGCTCGGAGACCCGCTGCGTACTAAGTGTTAAGGGTAAGTGAGCCTCGCGGTAACTTTAACACATTTCTCATTACCACTCACCCATCCTCAGCACCATTTTCAATTAGAAGCACAGCTGTGATAGACTTAGAAGGGAACCGCTAATGTAGTGTTGGCTGGTTCAGTAAACTCCTGAATCGCCTATTACATAACACTTCTATTTTCAGCCCCCTCTGTCAGGTTCACCAGTAAGTCAGATCCCATGGAGGTCGTGACCTGCAGCGCTCAGGCCACAGCTCAGCTCACCGCCGAGGTGTCTGATCACGAGACAAAGGTGTGAGATTGGGGAAAACCCCCCAACCGCATTCTGTTTCACCGTACCGTGTTTAACCGTGTTTTCCCTATAACCTGAACGTCCTTGGTTTATGTCTCCCGTCTCTCCAGGTGGTCTGGATGAGAAATGGAAGGGAGGTGAAAGTAGGGAACAAGTATGAGTATGTGATTTTGGAGCGCAAGAGGACCCTGTTGGTCCACAATGTCTCGGAGGAGGACGTGGGTGTCTACGAGTGTGTTTTGGATGGCGACAGAATGTCCCTGCAACTTGCCCTTAAAGGTACCGGTACAATCAGTGAATAAGGGTTAGAGTTAGACCAAATATGTATACTCTATGTCTCTATGAGTTTCCACCAGTGTGAATTAATTGAAATGTGGAGCACAACTCTTTAAAACCTGCTAGATTATATTCTTGCTTGGGCCTGCCAATCTAAAGCCTACAAATGACCAATGGCACATACCAGCGCCATGTGACGCAGTGCAACATGAGCTGCAGTGGTGCTGGAAAGCTGCTAGCAAGTGCTAACAGGTGCTAGCAGGTGTTTCTGAACAATCACTCAAAGGAAAGCACGTTCTGTCATCGTGTAATCAACAGCGGTATGGATTTTGTCTCGTTGTAAAGACAGCTTCTTCCAAGGCGTAAACAAACATCTGTGTGGCTTTAACTTGACAAAACAATTTGGAAAGAGAGTGAAAGTACTTGTGAGAAACTTGAAATGCAACTGTCTCTAGTTTGATGTTGGATCAGCCCTGCCCCAACATCTGCTTGAACTACTGATAAAGGCTTTGATGCAAAGAAAATGAATGCGTCCCCAAATGCAAATCCTTACCTCATAAAAGATCATAACAATAAAGTCGTATCTCTTTGCTTCCAGACGAACCTGTGAAGTTCATCAACAAGCCCAGAGGCACCATGGGCATGATGTCCACCCTCACAGGAGACCTGGACCTGAGCTGCGAGGTGTCTTCTGCCAGTGCCACGGTGGCGTGGAAGAAGGATCAGGTTGAGATCCATGAAGACCAAAGGACCAGCATGACCTCTAACGGAACGCAGCGCAGGCTGATCATCAAGAGCGCCAAGAAAACAGATGGAGGACATTATTCCTGTGAGGTGGCCGGAGACAAAGTCACATTCCATGTCAAGATCAAAGGTGACCCTTGACACTCGATGTTGATGCTTCGCATTGCCTTAAAATGTCAAGCAGTGCTTGATTTGCGAATTTGAGAACCGGTGCTTAACTTCATGTTAAAGCAAGAACTTTTGTTATGATTATTTTATTAACAGAAACCCAAGCAGCCGCTACAGTCTCTGCAGCAACTGAATCCACTACAGTCAGTTCATCAACTACAGTCACTACAGTCTTCTCAAACAAGGAGTCCATCCAGAGCGAGGTGAAGGCGACTCTTTCCCAGAAGGCCACCCTCAGCTGTGAGGTGTCTGACGTGAAGACGGAGGTGAAATGGTACAAGGATGGGAAGCTGCTGACCTCAAGCAAGAGCATCTCCTTTGAGGCCAAAGGCAAAACTCGCCTGCTGGTCATTGAAAAGGTGGAGAAGAAGGATGCTGGAGAGTACATCTGTGAAGCTGGAACTGAGAAGTTGGTGTACAAGTTACAGGTGTCAGGTAAGGGGTCATCATACCTTAATCTCCTGTTACTGCTGTAGTTAATTGATCATGTATTTTTGTTTTTTTACCGGCGACAACATGGTATTTAGAATAGATTAATAGAAAAAACGTATATTGAAGATGTTTATTTCTATTAAAAAATCTGCTTTGCTCTGCCACTTTCTCTTACTCTCATGGTAATTTAGTCTGTTTCAGACCTTCTTTCTAGTTGTAACATGTCTGCATAGTGCCAAGTTGCACTTGATTTGCAGAACATATCTTCATATATCCATATTTGTACTTTCTACTTAATTCGCTCTAATGTCCCTCATCCAGTTTTGAATCAAAGCTGTCATCATAATGTTACCACACCTCTCTATTCAAACGTGTCCAGAGATCCAGACCAAGTCAACCTTCTCCAGCAAGGAGTCGATCCAGCGGGAGGTGAAGGCCACTCTCTCCCAGAAGGCCACCCTCAGCTGTGAGGTGTCTGACGTGAAGACGGAGGTGAAATGGTACAAGGATGGGAAGCTGCTGACCTCCAGCAAGAACATCTCCTTTGAGGCCAAAGGCAAAACTCGCCTGCTGGTCATTGAAAAGGTGGAGAAGAAGGATGCTGGAGAGTATGTCTGTGAAGCTGCAGGGGAGAAGCTGGTCTTCAAGATCCATGTCTCAGGTAGGACCTATCAACCCTTGTTTGGTTTTTACTTTGTCCTGTTTCTGAAAGTGTTGAGACATTTGCATTGTGCTCGCCTTTAGTTCCACTGTAGTTCCACTGTAGTTCCACTGTAGTTTGCGGCTGTTGACGGTTCTTCTCAACCCATCCGTCCTCAGAGGCCCACTCAGTCTTCTCCAGCAAGGAGTCCACCCAGAGAGAGGTGAAGGCCACTCTGTCCCAGAAGGCCACCCTCAGCTGTGAGGTGTCTGACGTGAATGCGGAGGTGAAATGGTTCAAGGATGGGAAGCTGCTGACCGCCAGCAAGACCCTTCACATGGAGTCTAAGGCCAAGAGTCGCCAGCTGGTGATAGACAGTGTGGAGAAGAAGGAGGCTGGAGAGTACGTCTGTGAAGCTGGAACTGAGAAGCTGGTGTATAAGTTACAGGTGGCAGGTAAGGGATCATCATATATTGATCTTATGTTGCTTTAATAATACTTTTTTTTTTTTGGTTTAAGGATCGGCATTGCCAAGGGATTTAGCTTGTGAGAATAGAATAATGACAAGCACCTTCCATTGGAGATGTTAATGATAGAGGCAGATTTTCTTTGCAATATTCTGCCTCTGATAGGATTCTCGGTTTCTAATATCTACATGTCTGGTGCTTCCTAGGTTTAATATCTTCCAGAAGTGCCACTTTCTTTCTGTCCTTTTAGAATACTATCATGTATTTGTGTATTTGTATACGTGATGGATCCATCAGTTGAAGTTAGCAATATAAACAGTCATAATGTGCCCACACCTCTCTATTTAAACGTTTCCAGAGGACCAAACCAGGCAGGCCTTCTGCAACAAGGAGTCGATCCAGCGGGAGGTGAAGGCCACTCTGTCCCAGAAGGCCACCCTCAGCTGTGAGGTGTCTGACGTGAAGACGGAGGTGAAATGGTACAAGGATGGGAAGCTGCTGACCTCAAGCAAGAACATCTCCTTTGAGGCCAAAGGCAAAACTCGCCTGCTGGTCATTGAAAAGGTGGAGAAGAAGGATGCTGGAGAGTACGTCTGTGAAGCTGCAGGGGAGAAGCTGGTCTTCAAGATCCATGTCTCAGGTAGGACCTATCAACCCTTGTTTGGTTTTTAGTTTGACCTGTTTCTGAAAGTGTTGAGACATTTGCATTGTGCTCGCCTTTAGTTCCACTGTAGTTTGCGGCTTTTGACGGTTCTTCTCAATCCATCCGTCCTCAGAGGCCCACTCAGTCTTCTCCAGCAAGGAGTCCACCCAGAGAGAGGTGAAGGCCACTCTGTCCCAGAAGGCCACCCTCAGCTGTGAGGTGTCTGACGTGAAGGCGGAGGTGAAATGGTTCAAGGATGGGAAGCTGCTGACCGCCAGCAAGACCCTTCACATGGAGTCTAAGGCCAAGAGTCGGCAGCTGGTGATAGACAGTGTGGAGAAGAGGGAGGCTGGAGAGTACGTCTGTGAAGCTGCAGGGGAGAAGCTGGTCTTCAAGATCCATGTCTCAGGTAGAACTAATCATCCTTTGTTTGGTTTTAGTTTGACCTTTTTCTGAATATATTGAGACAGTGAAATTGTGCTTGCTAATGTTCCACTGAACTTTTTGGCTGTTGACTGCAGTGACATTTTGCTTGCTTGTAGTTCCACTGTAGTGTGTGGCTTTTGACTGTTCTTCTCAACCCATCCATCTTCAGAGGCCCAGTCAGCCTTCTCCAGCAAGGAGTCGATCCAGAGAGAGGTGAAGGCCGCGTTCTCCCAGAAGGCCACCCTCAGCTGTGAGGTGTCTGACGTGAAAACGGAGGTAAAATGGTGCAAGGATGGAAAGCTGCTGACCTCAAGCAAGAACATCTCCTTTGAGGCCAAAGGCAAAACTCGCCTGCTGGTCATTGAAAAGGTGGAGAAGAAGGATGCTGGAGAGTACATCTGTGAAGCTGGAACTGAGAAGCTGGTGTATAAGCTACAGGTGGCAGGTAACCAAAGCACTCTGAAACAGCCGTTGTGCGATTTATTCCCTGATCCGTGAAGCTTAACGGATATCCTTCCCTTCAAACTCTAGATGCCGCCGCAAAGTTCCAGAAGAGGTCGATCAAGGACACCTGTGTGGAAGCGAGCGAGAAGGTGGTGTTGACGGCTGAGCTGACCTCGGAGAGCGCCTCCGTCACTTGGTTCAGGGACGGGGTGCAACTCACTGAAGGCAGCAAGTATGAGATGAAGAAAGACGGCCTGTCTCGTACGCTGGTCGTGAAATCCACCGAGGCCAAAGACAGTGGGACTTACTCCTGTCACTCGGCCGATGACAAAATTGAGTTCAAGGTACAGGTCAAAGGTGAGACACTCGAATTGTAGTGGAAGCAGTGGATGTGCTGAGAATTCACACACCAGCTGCGGCCCCCAAGTATTACTGAATGAAATGTATTCATTGTAAATATTACCTATTTTATTGAATCTTACCAAATTTCATCCTTTTCTACTTATTGCACTGTGGGTCAGAGACAAACGCAATTTTGATTCTTCTATTTGTATTATTCAACTTTTGGAATTTACAATATTGACTTTGAACATAGAACTCTGAACTGACATTCTCTGAATTCCCCTTCCCATTCAGAATCGGCGTTGAAGTTTGTGACGCCCTTGAAGGCTGTCGCGGTGGAGCTGGGCGGCAAGCTGAGCCTGATGTGTGAGCTGAACCAAGCGGCCGGGGACGTTCTCTGGCGCCATGGCGGTAAGGAAATGAAGCCTGGCGGCCGGTGTGTCGTCAGCACGGACGGCGCCAAGCGGGTCCTGAGCGTGACCGCCATGACCAAGGAAGACGAGGGAGAGTACAGCTGTGAATGTAAAAACGACAAGACCTCTGCTACGGTTACCTCAAAGGGTAACGGATTGATTCATTTAGCTGTCAACGTATCATTGAGCCACAACATTTGTAGTTTACGTAGAAAGTGACTCATTTGATTACACCTTTTCTTGTGTCTCCAGCACCCAGACTAGTGAGGTTCACCGCCAAGCTAAACAACGTCGTAGCGGTGGAGGGAAAAGACGCCATCTTTAAATGCACCGTCACCCCAGCCGACGTAAACGTCAAATGGTTCCGCAACAACATACCCATCGCTGCCGGGCCAAAGTACAAGATTGAGCACGGGGGCACCTGCCACTCCCTCACCATCACCGCCGTCGCCCAGAACGACGCTGGAGAGATCAGTCTGGACGCGGAGGGCAAGGGCTGCAACGCCACGCTGCAAGTGCAACGTACGAGCCGCCAAACACGACGCAGACAGGAGCGACATTTAGGTTGACTGACGGGATTTGACATCTTATTGTGTCATTAAACGTTGCTTTCCCAGAGGTTCCTGTGACCATCAAGAAGAAGCTGGAGAACATGACCGTGGAGGAACAGAAGGAGGTGCGGATGGAGGTGGAGCTCAGCAGGCCTTCGGCGGAGGTCAGGTGGATGAAGAACGGCGTGGTGCTGCAGCCCGCGGGCAACGTGGAGCTCCTGGTGGTCGGAGCCAAGCAGAGCCTGGTCTTCAAGAGCGTGGCGTATGCCGACCGCGGTCTCTACTCCTGTGAAACCCTCGATGACAAGACCCAGGCCAAGCTCACTGTTGAGAGTAAGACGGATAGCTCATTGCATGTCCCACTGAGTAGGGACCCACTGCCATCTATGACTGAGCACCAACACATTACACACACGTGTTTCACTCTGACCGACTAGAGCCCTTTGAATATATTTCACAAGACCCAAGGAGGCATCTTTTTGATTACTAAACCAACACTTTGTCTTCTCTTCTCTCAGTGAGGAAGATTTCGATTGTGAAGGGACTGAAGGAAACCAGTGCTCAGGAGGCCGAGACGGTGACTCTGGAGGTGGAGCTCAACCAGGCTGACGTCGAGGCCTCCTGGACCAGAGACGGCCTCAAGATCAAGACAGGGCCCAGCTGCCGTACCACAGTGCTGGGGAAGAAGCATGCCCTCACGCTCACCCAACTCAAGATGGAGGACGCGGGAACCATCGCCTTCCAAGCCGAAGGGGTCCACACATCCGCCAAATTAATTGTCACAGGTTTGTTCATAATTCAGCGTTGGGCAGTTGAACTGTTTTGTTGAAATATGTTTTTTGGTCTTGCCGACCAATTACCTTTTATAACCGTACCGTTGTCTTCACAGAACCCGCTGCCATGATCTCCAAACCCATCTTGGATATCCGTGCTCCTGAGAAAGATAAGGTCACCTTTGAGTGTGAACTCTCAAGAACCAACGCCGAAGTCAAGTGGTTTAAGGTAAGCAACGTACAGCTTTGCAGATAACCACGGCAACAGTTACTGTTAATGTTCAACTGTCAACATAACAGTAGAACTATGGTACAATAATGGACACTGAAACGTACAACCCTTTCCCAGGATGACACTGAACTAAAACCAGGGAAGAACCTGGGAATCTATTGCTCGGGCCGCAAGCGCAGTCTGATAATCCAGAAGTGTAGCACAGAAGACCAAGGCACTTACATCTGTCGCTCGGCAGACGACAACACATCAGCCAAGCTCACCGTGCACGGTATCCCTTGTGTCCTTTGATGACATTGTTAGAGGCCTAACTCCTTTACTCAAAGACTATAAGTGCCCAATATATACAGAGTACAAACGTGCTGACGTTGACCTCTTCATGTGTGTTCTTGTAGCCCGAGACATTAAGATCGTTAAGAAACTGGAGGACGTGGAGGTGACGGAGAAGGAGAGCGCCTCGTTCGTGTGTGAGATCTCCCACGACGAGGTGGAGTGTCAGTGGCACAAGGGAAGCAGCAAGCTCAAAGTCGGGGACAACATCAAAATGAGACAAGAGGGTGGGTAGCTTTTCCAAGGTATAAATTGATCGCCTTTGACACCATGTGTCAACAAAAGGTGGGCTAAGGCTTCACCGAGATGCTGTTTTGGAGCGGGGCCTTATGCACTCAACAGTGTCGGAACAGACACAACAAAGAATATATAGCCCCCCGCTACATGTGTTCTGCTCAGGGTAGAACAAAATGATACTGTACATCTTTTCTTTGGGTCGCAATACAAACAGGGCCTATGAAATAATCTGCTTTTATTTTAATATTACTACAGGCAAAATGTATGTCCTCCTGTTCAAATCGGTGACTCCAGAAGACGTTGGTGAGGTTAAATTTACGGCTGAGAAGGCCTCCTCCAGTGCAAAACTTAAAGTGAAAGGTAAGACTGGTACATTGTGTGTGGTTGATGTATGTCAACAGTAACAACTTATAAGGTTGGCGATTCATTTAGAGGCAGGTTGCAAATGGATTGTCCCGAATTAAAAAAAAAAAAAGGGCAAAAAACACCATGGGTATTTCTTTAGCAGAACCTATTGGTTTCAGTGGTCAAAACTGTACCTGGACATCTGACCTGCTTTCAGACAGGTGGCAAATCCAATCTGAAGTTTTAACACAGGCCAATCATTGAATCCAGTTATTTCCTGCCTTTAAATACAAGATTGACCAAACCTTGATATCTCATTGAAACTTGATGGCACATACAACAATTCTCTGTAGGAGTTTTATTGTATTAAGTTTAATTGTTCCTCATATATTCCTCCTAGATTAAAAAAATATATAGTTTTGGTTGAGTGCTGTAAGGAGTTTGATTTTCATATCTTTTAAAAGGTTGTTTTTAGAATAAGCTGATGTCGGTTGGAGCTTGTTGGGCTTAAGTTTAGGTTGTGCTATGGCTGGCGCTATGGAGAAGACTCTTATTCTTCCCAGTAAATAGAATCAGAGGGTCAACCCCTAGAAGAGAGCTAGTGGTCAGGTTTCTCCTTCAACATGTGGTCCTATTTCAACTCTTCGCATGATGGATGTGATAGAGACTTGGCCGGGGTCCATGTGCTCAATAGACACGCTCTATTCCTGTCAGTTGACGGAAGTGGTTTGCATGGTATTTGAAACCGATTCAGAAAAGGGTGTACATTATATGTAATAGTGTGTGAACACTTAGGACATCTGTGAAACCTATAAGCTGAACTTCACGTATCAGTAAAAGCTCTGTTTAGCTTGTGATAATGCTCGGCTTGGATATGACGGCCTTGGGTCACAATTATTTTTGTCCCTTTGGTCTATGGAAAATCGTTGGCATCACGATGCAGTTTGCTTGTTTCAGATATGATAGACTTTGTTTGGTGCTCATGGCTCTTCAGGTCTTAGTCTTTAGAACCCCAGAAGGCTCACCTGTGCATTGCGTTAGGTACTCAAAATCGATATTCTTTCATAATTTTGAAACGATGCAATCATAGTTAATAGGGTTGGTTAGTGAAGGAGTGTGACTGGTTATGGCAGTAGTCCTCTGTGGTTCCCTTTGTCAAACGATGCTATCGTAGTTAATAGGTGTGGTTAGTGAAGGACCGTGACTGGTTATGGCAGTAGTCCTCTGTGGTTCCCTTTGTCAAACGATGCTATCGTAGTTAATAGGTGTGGTTAGTGAAGGACCGTGACTGGTTATGGCAGTAGTCCTCCGGGCTCCCTTTGGCCCTGAACGGTGGCTCCTAGTGCTGACGAGGTGGTGTTGTCATCGCTCCAGAGCTGCCCGTGAAGTTTGTGAAGAGGCTGCGAGATAAGATCGCCATGCACAAGCACCGCGGCCACCTGGAGTGCCAGGTGTCCCGCGCCAGCGCCCGCGTCAGCTGGTACAAGAACAAGACGGAGATCAAATCCGACCGCAAGTACGAGGTCAGGAGCGAGAACGTGTACCGGAAGCTCACCATCAACGACGTGTGCTCGGACGACGAGGACACGTACACCTGCGACGCCGTCGACGACAAGACGTCCTGTAAGCTGCTGGTGGAAGGTAAACGGCTGGAAGACGTGGGGGAATATGCTACGGTAGCTACGCTGCGCAGCTTGCCTCCTGTGTATTCATGCGGTCAGATAGATTCTAATGATGTCACGACGGTATGAATACCCTGACACGACCTTTGCTGAAGTTCACGAATGAAACTTCCTGCCATCAAACTCCTAAGCAATGAGATGTCCGTCTGTTATTTTGTTGTGTATGTATCTGTCTGTCTGTCTGTCTGTCTGTGAATCTGACCCCTAATGTATCTGTACATGCTTTGCTGCTGTGTAGTTCTCATATGTAAAGGCAAAGCAATCCAAGGTTGCTTTGCCTTTGCAATTAAACCTTTATTGAATTTCAAAGCATGTTGTTGTTGTTTTTTTTATCAATGAGCTGTACAGAACCTTCACAGCTCGATGCTCTGTCTCTCCTCCTGGGCCTCACAGAGCAGGCCATCAGCATCGTTCGGGAGCTGAGCGCAGTAGAAGTGACCGAGCCCTTCGCTGCCGTCTTCGAGGTGGAGATCAGCATGGAGCTGGTGAAGCCTCCCATCTGGACGCTGAACGGAGCGGCGTTGCAGGAGAGCACTGACGTTGAGTTGGAGAAAGAAGGCACTTTGCATCGTCTCACCTTCAAGAAGACCAAAGCCTCCATGACTGGCCCCATGCAGTTCACCGCTGGCAAGAGCAAATCCCACGCCCAACTCACTGTCAAAGGTAAAACAAGGGGGAAGCTGCACTTGAAACATGATCAAGCGATTGTCAGTGTGCATAAGCTAGGGTTTAGTTGACTCAAACGTTGTTAATGTTCCTGTATAGAGCGCCCCCTGGAGGTGGCAGAACCAATCAGCGAGGTTAAAGCGAAGGAAAAGGGCTCGGCTGTGCTGAGCTGCAAGTTCTCCGCCGTGCCCAAAGAGGTGAACTGGTTTAAAGGGGAAACGTTACTGGCCAAGTCTGACAAGTTCAGCATCAGGCTAGATGCCTCAAAGGCTCAGCTGATCGTTCAGAACCTGATCTGCGAGGACAGCGGTGAATACTGCTGCCAGTCGGGACCTGCCAAGACCAAAGGCTCTCTCACCGTGGAAGGTATGAATCCAGTGATACAGTACAAATAAAATGAGATATTAAAGTGTAGGGAACCACCTGTTTCTGCTCGAAATCGAACACACCGATTTTTATAGAAACATGGCAAAGAGCAAAGAGTTCTAGGAAGGAGGGGGGGGTGTGTTATCCCCATGGTTACGACCCACACAACCTTTGTGATATATTTTTTATGCAAATGCAGTCGTTGTATATTCCCTCACTCTCCACCTCAAGCTGGTGTGTGGTGAGCGTTCTGGCGCAGATTGGCTGCCGTGCATCACCTCAAGTGGGTGCTACACACTGGTGGTGGTTCGTGAGGTCCCCCCCTTCACTGTAAAGCCTCTTTGAGTGTCTAGAAAAGCGATATATAAATTCAATCCATTATTATTATTAGTATTATTATTGTAATTATTATTACTATTATTATTATATGAGCGCTGTATCAAGCAATGCCGTATTTTGTAATGCGCCACACACAAGTGTCAGAGAACCCTAACCCTTTTTCTCACATTGCCATCGAAATGTATTGCTGCCCAGACTAATTATCCACACATCCACACTCTCCTCACAGTCTCTTCGCCTTGAGTTCGGTGTAGAACGTTCCAAAACTAGATTTGACACCTGTTTCCTCTAAATGAAGGTCTTATTTTAGAACATTGAACACAAAAATAATAAAAAAAACATTTTTAGGTTCATTACCACTTTAAAAACCATTACCTTCCTGTCTATCTCACTCTATCATAAAGCATAAAAACTGAAATTGTGAGTAGATGATAAAAACAACAACAACCGTCCCGTCTCTATTGACGCTCCAGCGCGAGACATCCAGATCACCAAGCACCTGGCCGACACCGAGGTGGACGAGGACAGCGACGCCGCCTTCACCTGCGAGGTGAACTACGCGGACGAGGAGCTGCAGTGGCTGCTGAACGACAAGCCGCTGTGCACCAACGAGGTCAACACCATCACCCACGAGGCGAAGGCGCACAAGCTCACCCTCAAGAACCTGGCCCCCCAGGACGGGGGAACCATCCGCGTCAAAGTCCGGACGGTCACGGAATCCGCCACGCTGAAGGTCAAAGGTGAGAGCCGCACGGTCGATCGTTGGTTGAAGTTATTCAGGAACTGGGGAAGAAACATGTAGCAGAGACTCTGTGGTTAAACCTGTGCTAGCTATCTTCTCCTGTTATTAACCTTTATCATGCTGAGATTTTACATTGGTTGGGGGACAATGGCAGACCAGAATAAAGTGTGATATAAAACAATAATATTTCATTTGTTATAGAAAAGTCCCCGATATGAATTAACACGCGGATGGACACGTTTCATTCCTTAGAAGCTAGTCTCTAGTTTCTAACAAATCTTTTGATTCTGAAATGTTTTGAACGGAGTAAATAGCTGCAGTGAGGAAGTGAACTAGTGCAGATTTTACTTTCACTTATCTTATCCTATCTATGTTTCTTGTATACGGGTTATGAGTTAACTGAGCAATAGTTAGTGCTTGGCACTTCTATGGACATCCTTACTGTACCGACAGCAATATATTGTTGACTCTTTTCTTCGGACCACTGTACTTATTGTAAGTCGCTTTGGATAAAAGCGTCTGCTAATGTGTCAGAAAAAAAAAAAATCGAATTCTAAATCAAACACCAATACCTTACAGAGAAACGGGCCGTGTTCCTCAAGTCGCTGGATGACGTGGTCGGAGAGGAGAAGGGCATGATCACCCTGGCGTGTGAGGCCTGCAAACCCAGGGTGTCTCCCACGTGGAGGAAGGACGGCGCCGTGCTGAAGGACGGCGCCGTGCTGAAGGCCGGCCCCAAGTACGAGCTCCTCCACACCGGCAAGGCCCTGGGCCTCATCATCAAGGACGTCACCAAGGAGGACGCAGGGGAGTACAGCTGCGACCTGGGCACGGAGGTGTCCAAGTCAAAGGTCACTGTGAGAGGTGAGTTGTAATTGTTGACAGTATTTGTACCATTACTATACATACTTTATTGTATGTTGTAAGTCCTTGCACTGAAACTTATTACTTAGTATCGCATCTTATCCTTGCTATATTTGTTGCAGCGTGGAATTGGTTAAGCTAGCGTTTATTGCTTGGCATTTGTTTCTATGAAATTCCTGGCAGCGGTATATTGTTTTTCTTTCTTCTGACAAATGTAAGTCGCTTTGGATCAAAGCTTTTGCTAAATGCCTAGAATGTAGATGTCAATTTGAATGTACATAATCTATATATCCCTATTCAAGTTTCGCTTTACTACCCCCCTCTTTTTCTTTTTAGCTCCCCATCTTTTTCTGTCTGAACACTATCTTTACCTTGAGTGGCTGGCATTGAAATTTCCCTTGGGATAAATGCAGGCTCATCTTATTTCACGATGAACCCTGTCCTCTGCTCTGCGTTCAGAAATAGCCATCGGTATCACCAAGTATCTGAAGTCGGCAGAGGTCACCGAGGGAGAGTCCTGCAGCTTTGAATGCATCCTGTCCCGGGAGACCCCAGACGCTTGCTCCTGGACCCTGAACGGAACCACAGTCACCGACGGAGGACGCTTCAGAGTCTCTAGTAAAGGACGCAAGTACATGATGACCGTCAAGGAGGTCGCCCTTGCTGATGCTGGAGAAGTGATCTTCAGCATTATAGAGCTGAGCTCCAAAACGACCTTAGCAGTTGAAGGTAAGCCCTGGAAACAAAATAACACAATATGATTTTACTACAGCCACGACATCATAAATTCGGATTAATCCTGCTATAACTATGTTATTATTATGTATTGCAGGTAAAGCTCAGTCTTTGTCCAAGGAGCTCCAGAATGTTAGCGTCAGTGCAGGGGAAGACGCCGTGTTCACCTGTGAGGTCACACAGGTTAAGGCCGTTGTGAACTGGGCCAAAGACGGCAAGGGCATCAGGAAGAGTCAGAAGTACGAACTCCTTCAAGAGGAGAAGGTCAGGAAGATGACCATCCACGGGGTTGCTGCCCAGGACTCAGGGGAGTACAGCTGTGAGGTGGTTGGAGGAGCCACTACCAAGGCCCGGCTGGAGATAAAAGGTAACACTGAGGGGATTCATCTGGTACAATGGTGGAACTCTGGTAATGACCCAAAGTAGAACAAACACGGTGCTGCTGATCAGCACCGTGGCTCTCGAAGACAGTGGAGACTACAGCTGTGTGTGTGGAGAGCAGAAGACCTCCGCTAGCCTCAACATCAAGGGTAGGAGGAAGGCTTCAAGGGCTCTTCAGTGGAGATGCAGATGAAGATTTGCTCCTTTAGTTTTGATTGGAGCCAAAGTTTAATTCCACAATTTAGGATCATCAAGATTGTTTGTCACAAAAAGCCAAGATTAGAAACTTAAATCTTCCAGAAACAAAAATTTGTCTTCAGAGAATTTGCAGAGTTTTTGATTTATTCAAATTCCAAGTTCTTTCTTTCTTTAATGCTTCAACTATCGTCAGCTGGTAGAGTTTAATTTGTATTTGATTTGAGAGCTTTGAGAAGCATTTATGTTTTTAGAAGTTTGTCCATTTTTGATGATGTTAGATTTACTAACAGTTACTAAATAACCAATGATTCCTCAACGTGTTTGTTCCAATCGCTCCACAGAACCAGTCCATGCGTTCACCAGAGCCCTGAAGGACTGTGCCGCTGAAGAGGAGGGCACCATCACCCTACAGTGTGAGACCGAACAGAGCCCCACTAAGGTGACCTGGTACAAGGGCAGCACAGAGCTCCGGTCTGGAGCCCGCTATGATATGTCCCAGAAGCAGGGAGTCCTGAGCCTCACCATCAGACAGCTGGAGGAAACAGACAGTGAGACCTACACCTGTGACGTGGTAACTGCCAAGAGCACGTCAAAGGTCTCCGTCAAAGGTAGGAACGAGAGCATGAGCTCTGTTTTGGTTTCTACTGCAGGTTTCGGTGTCCTCAATGGGTGACATGAGCGTTTATTCATTACGTGAGACCTTGCACACAACCTGGCTGCATTTACTATTGTGGCGTTCTTCTTTTGCATTTGCTTGACATTGTGATGTTGATGCAGAGTATGTAGCTTGTGATTGTGTTGAGTTCATTTATTCTGCTCGAACAGTGAGGTAAGCTGATTGTGGTCTTGTCTGCTATTGATCTGCTATTTAAGTGTCATTGCAGCTGTATCTTGTGTTAATGTTACCTCATACTGTTTTGGAAGGTTTTGCATTGTTGTGTATTTATATGGTTATGGTTGGGCATCCCTTTTCCTCCAATATGTCCGTTTGTTTGCACGGTAGAAGATTATGAAGAAATAATGCATTGTACACCACTGTGTGGATGTCCCAAAGACCTCATGTTTCATGTTGTAAAGTCTTGGAGGCATTGATTGCTTCCTGACCAAAGAATGTTGGTGATATATCATGTTTTTTGAGTTGGATTGCGCACTTTATTCAGTGCACTGGTGTGACCTAAACTGCATTACATGAACAGCTTTCTTGTTTGATCAGCCCTACTGCTGGAATCTTGCATATGATTCAAGAAAGTCTCACCAAAAGACTGCATCTTGTGAAATCACCTTCATCATCCATTCCTCATGATCATCTTGTCCCGTTCATCCAAGCACATCATGACCGCCTTCCTGTTCCAGTGAATGGATAGTTAACATCTTTATTTACCCCCAGCCCTGCCTGCCATTTTTAAAGAGCAGCTGAAGAACCAGCGTGCCAAAGAAGGGGAGAGTGTTACCCTGGGATGTGACTTATCAAAGCCTGGGGCTGAGGTTCTGTGG
Source organism: Gadus macrocephalus (assembly GCF_031168955.1). Lineage (NCBI taxonomy): Eukaryota > Metazoa > Chordata > Actinopteri > Gadiformes > Gadidae > Gadus > Gadus macrocephalus. Next base: position 4,759,551 of record NC_082389.1, read on the forward strand.
AAGAAAGGTTCTGAAATTCTCCAGGCTGGAATAAAGTATGAGATGAGGCAGAGAAGCACCTCCTGTGAGCTGAAAATGACCCAGTTGAAGGAGGAAGACAGTGGAGAATATTTCTGTGTGTGTGGAACCCAAACTACATCTGCAACTCTCAGAGTCGAGGGTATGGATGTTTGTCAAAACTTTACTGTTATGATTATTAATTTCTTATAGGTTGAGTTGTTTGTATTTCATTCAATAGTTTACATTTTAATTTGGACATCAATTCCAATAAGAGAATGAATAATGTCCTCCTTCAGAGGATTTATATGAGGGTAAATAATATGTCCATTACATTAACTCAACAAAACATAACACCTCTTATTGTAAATATTGATTATGCAGCATTACCAGCGGTCTTCACCCAGAAGTTGGAAAGCCAAGAGGCTGAAGAGGAAAGCAGCGTGACTCTGCACTGTGAGCTCTCTAAAGCTGGGGTTCCCGTTGAATGGAGGAAGGGAGCGAAGGTCCTCTCGTCTGGAGAAAAGTACCAGATGAAGCAGAAGGCCTCAGTGAACGAACTGCTGATCAGCACCGTGGCTCCAGAAGACAGTGGAGACTACAGCTGTGTGTGTGGAGAGCAGAAGACCTCCGCTAGCCTCAACATCAAGGGTAGGAGGAAGGCTTCAAGGGTTCTTCAGTGGAGATGCAGATGAAGATTTGCTCTTTTAGTTTTGATTGGAGCCAAAGTTTTATTCCACAATTTAGGATCATCAAGATTGTTTGTCCCATTGACAAAAAGCCAAGATTAGAAACTTAAATCTTCCAGAAACAAAAATTTGTCTTCAGAGAATTTGCGGAGCTTTTGATTTATTTAAATTCCAATTTCTTTCTTTCTTTAATGCCTCAACTGTCGTCAGCTGGTAGAGTTTAATTTGTATTTGATTTGAGAGGTTTGAGAAGTAATTTTGTTTTTAAAAGTTTGTCCATTTTTGATGATGTTAGATTTACTAACAGTTACTAAATAACCAATGATTCCTCAGCCAAACCAGCGGTCTTCACCCAGAAGTTGGAAAGCCAAAAGGCTGAAGAGGAAAGCAGCGTTACTCTGCACTGTGAGCTCTCTAAAGTGGGGGTTCCTGTGGAATGGAGGAAGGGAGCGAAGGTCCTCACGTCTGGAGAAAAGTACCAGATGAAGCAGAAGGCCTCAGTGAACGAACTGCTGATCAGCAACGTGGCTCCAGAAGACAGTGGAGACTACAGCTGTGTGTGTGGAGAGCAGAAGACCTCCGCTAGCCTCAACATCAAGGGTAGGAGGAGGGCTTCAAGGGTTCTTGAGTGGAGATGCAGATGAAAATTTGCTCCTTTAGTTTTGATTGGAGCCAAAGTTTATTCCACAATTTAGGATCATCAAGATTGTTTGTCACATTGACAAAAAGCCGAAATTAGAAACTTAAATCTTCCAGAAACAAAAATTTGTCTTCAGAGAATTTGCAGAGTTTTTGATTTATTAAAATTCCAATTTCTTTCTTTCTTTAATGCCTCAACTGTCGTCGGCTGGTAGAGTTTAATTTGTATTTGATTTGAGAGGTTTGAGAAGCATTTTTGTTTTTAGAAGTTTGTCCATTTTTGATGATGTTAGATTTCCTAACAGTTACTAAATAACCAATGATTCCTCAGCCAAACCAGCGGTCTTCACCCAGAAGTTGGAAAGCCAAGAGGCTGAAGAGGAAAGCAGCGTTACTCTGCACTGTGAGCTCTCTAAAGTGGGGGTTCCTGTGGAATGGAGGAAGGGAACGAAGGTCCTTACGTCTGGAGAAAAGTACCAGATGAAGCAGAAGGCCTCAGTGAACGAACTGCTGATCAGCAACGTGGCTCCAGAAGACAGTGGAGACTACAGCTGTGTGTGTGGAGAGCAGAAGACCTCCGCTAGCATCAACATCAAGGGTAGGAGGAAGGCTTCAAGGGTTCTTCAGTGGGAATGGTCTTTTTAATGGATGCCATTTTAAAAGACAGCAAAGTGATCTTTTATACATTTGTGAGGGGTTATGAATTGATGTTCAAGTATAAGAAGTGCTAGCTACCTCTGTCACATCTTGACTGCATTCTGGTCAACGATTGTGCAATTAATTTCGTTTTGTTCACCTGATGTGTCCTCTGTAACTGACTGGTGCGATTTAAAATGTTTATGTCCTTTCTGATGGCAAAGCATGACAAGTTCAAAGATGTATCAATGTGTGATGTGTTTCCATGTTGGATTTCTGTCCAATAGGCACGTTGAATGCTGTTACATTTACTAACAGTGACTAAACAACCATTGATTCTGCAGCCAAACCAGCGGTCTTCACCCAGAAGTTGGAAAGCCAAGAGGCTGAAGAGGAAAGCAGCGTGACTCTGCACTGTGAGCTCTCTAAAGCTGGGGTTCCTGTTGAATGGAGGAAGGGAGCGAAGGTCCTCACGTCTGGAGAAAAGTACCAGATGAAGCAGAAGGCCTCAGTGAATGAACTGCTGATCAGCACCGTGGCTCCAGAAGACAGTGGAGACTACAGCTGTGTGTGTGGAGAGCAGAAGACCTCCGCTAGCCTCAACATCAAGGGTAGGAGGAAGGCTTCAAGGGTTCTTCAGTGGAGATGCAGATGAAGATTTGCTCCTTTAGTTTTTATTGGAGCCAAAGTTTATTCCACAATTTAGGATCATCAAGATTGTTTGTCACATTGACAAAAAGCCGAAATTAGAAACTTAAATCTTCCAGAAACAAAAATTAGTCTTCAGAGAATTTGCAGAGTTTTTGATTTATTTAAATTCCAATTTCTTTCTTTCTTTAATGCTTCAACTTTCGTCAGCTGGTAGAGTTTAATTTCTTTTTGATTTGAGAGGTTTGAGAAACATTTTTGTTTTTAGAAGTTTGTCCATTTTTGATGATGTTAGATTTACTAACAGTTACTAAATAACCAATGATTCCTCAGCCAAACCAGCGGTCTTCACCCAGAAGTTGGAAAGCCATGAGGCTGAAGAGGAAAGCAGCGTTACTCTGCACTGTGAGCTCTCTAAAGCAGGGGTTCCTGTGGAATGGAGGAAGGGAGCGAAGGTCCTCACGTCTGGAGAAAAGTACCAGATGAAGCAGAAGGCCTCAGTGAATGAACTGCTGATCAGCACCGTGGCTCCAGAAGACAGTGGAGACTACAGCTGTGTGTGTGGAGAGCAGAAGACCTCTGCTAGCCTCAACATCAAGGGTAGGAGGAGGGCTTCAAGGGTTCTTCAGTGGAGATGCAGTTTATAATTCCTTCATTTGGTTTTGGATCGAAAGAAATTTCTGATATTCACTAGTTTGTCCTGTTTCAAATCACATCGGGATGAAAATCCGTGCCATGATGTCGGTTTGTATAGTGTTCATGTATTTTAGTTTATTTGTTTTATATGTATTTTCTTTGATGTTGTAAAACCATCACTAGCTCATACATTTAAACTGTTTCATGTCATTTGAATTTCCAATGTGTGCTTCAAATATATTCTTAATTATGCTTTTCATGACCACATTTCATCTTTGAGGTTTATCTCCACTGTACTGGTTTGTGTTTTGCATGTTTCATTGTTTTATATACTTTTGGATCAGTTTCTGATTCAATCTCCACATGTCCTATTAAGCTATATACCAGCTTGTGATGAACAATAGATCTGTATTTTACATTGTTTATCCATTTCTAACCAACACCTGCCTCATCATCCTCAGCCAAACCAGCTGTCTTCACCAAGAAGTTGGAAAGCCAAGAGGCTGAAGAGGAAAGCAGCGTGACTCTGCACTGTGAGCTCTCTAAAGCAGGGGTTCCTGTGGAATGGAGGAAGGGAGCGAAGGTCCTCACGTCTGGAGAAAAGTACCAGATGAAGCAGAAGGCCTCAGTGAATGAACTGCTGATCAGCAACGTGGCTCCAGAAGACAGTGGAGACTACAGCTGTGTGTGTGGAGAGCAGAAGACCTCCGCTAGCATCAACATCAAGGGTAGGAATTTTTTTTTTTGCATAATATGTTTCTGGTCCGGGGAGAATTTCAATCTCTTACTAGATTAATATTTTTTTATGTTTTCCTCTAATTATTATTGTTTATTTTTTTAAAGCATTTCTAAGCAACTCATTTAAAGCATCCTTTTCTTTCATTTGTTCCATTGTCTAAAAGTGTTTTTGGTTTATCGTGTGTGTCTTTTTGTGTGCGTGCATGTCTGTGCATGTGTACCGTTTGGGTACTGCTTTTGTTAAAAGGTGCAATGTGTGTACATAGTCTACAATCTATGGTTATATGTAATTTATATACACCGATAGATGAAAGATGTGTTTGATAATAATCTAACATTTTGAATTCATCAACCACAGCTGCAAAGCCCTTATCACAACTCTCAGTGGCATCTGCTATGAAAGCAGAGGCCAAGATTGAGGCTTCCCAACAAAGACAAGAAGGTATCAAGTGATAGACGCCGTGGTTTGTTTTACTGCAATACCACCGGCTTTCTCCTTCCTGTTGATACAGCGCTTCAATGTTGTCCCTATTTGTTTTCTGCTGCAAAAGGATCATCTGCCACAGTTAAAACTGATGTCCTCTCTAGCATGGCAGTGGCTTTTCATTCGCAATGTTACGTTGGGCATTTTAGCACCTCTGCCATGGCCATGTAGTGCTTCTGTCTGAGTGATTCCCGTATGCTATTTTTTTAATTGCATCGCACGCGCAAGGCGCCTCACTCAAATAGTCTATGGAAACTGAAGGTGATTAAGGTCCTTCTATGATGTGGTGCTTATGTCTTCAATCGCTATTTGCTTTTGTTTGGCGTTAATGGATTTTTTCCCCCATATGGTCGACACGCATCATTTGGTGTCTCAATTGGCTCGCCGCTGAACATACTTTTGGGAGGGCTGTCTTGGCATTAGTGTTTAGACGGTGTTCATGTTGCTTCAGTTTCACATGTGGTGTGAAGGCTGTGGTGTGAAGGCTGGGGTGTTTGGCGTTTACATGATGGTTAAGGGCTGTGACTTCAGTCATGCATTTTTCGGCGGCTTTCTTTTTTGGCACCTTTTTGTTCTCATTTTAACTCCTCGAAATTCTTTTCAGCAAAACTTTACAGCTGACTCGTAATGGTATAGAGTTTTTTTCAAGCTCCTGAATTGTGCGTATTGTAATCAACACTAAGCCTTTGACTCCTGCAGCAGTCCACAAGCAGACACTTCATGTGACCGAGGTGGAAGGAGTAGGAGGTATGAACTCCGGCTCGACCTCATCCAATGAAGGGATCCTTCATTTGTTTCTTCTCTGCCATTCTCTGACGTCATATTTGTATTGCAGCTGTGGGGTCTGCTGCTACCTCATTAGTCTCCAAAGAACAGTTCAAGCGGCAGGAAGTAAACGAGACAGTCCAAGGTATAGAGTCGACACGTTAACCATACACCTGCAATGATACACGAGTACCATATTAGGAGTTCTGATCTTCCATTTGATTCTACAGCTGTTCAACTTTCAACTACTGCAGAGATCTTTACCATGGAGTCTCAGAGGCTCCATATAGTAGAGTCCATCTCGGAAAGTGTTGGTAAGCTACGACAATGTGTGGTTCTCGTTGGCTGCTCTCTGTTGGCTCAAGGCTTTGGGTATTTATCAGCGTTCAATAGGAATTTATAACTCACAATTACTCAAGCAAAGACTATTGAGCAGATGCCTACTGATTCGTTATTTTAATGTCGATGTAATCTGCTGGTGTGTACTCGCTTTGTCTTTATTGTCCTGAGCTGTCTTTATTGTCCTGAGCTGTCTTTAGTGTCCTGAGCTGTCTTTAGTGTCCTTGGCTGTCTATAGTTTCCTTGGCATTACTTGTGGTATTTTTATGTCTTATGGTGTGCTAGTAAGGTGTACTTCTTTGTCTTTTAAAGTTTGATGAGAACATTTTTGCTCATTTTGTTGGCTTTCTGCTGTACACGCTTTGCCCTGTTTTGTCACACTTGCTGTCTGGTCCTGATTGTATTTTGGGCGTGTGTTCCATTCGTTTCCATGTAATGTTGAAAGATGTGACGTTAGGGAGCACAACCACTGTGAGGACTTACTCTGAAACACAAACGACAGATGGATCATCTGGGGCTGGAGGTATGGAGACACTCGAGTGGTTTTAACATTCATTTGAGCGTATTTGTTCCACAAATGTTTTACCTTCCTCTACTTAACGTTACGGTTAACACTGTGCTCCAACACAGCTGTGAAGGTTTCTGCTGTGGGTTCCACCAATCAGGACTCCAGGACTCAGGGCAGCAGAGGGGCAGCAGAAGGTATACTGAGATGCCGTTTGTCCACAGGCTTCTTGCTTTCGTCCTGCTTGTGGTCACTGTGAGCTTGTTCCCATGCACGGATGTATTCGTCTGCCTCAGCTGTCCTTGTCGTCTCGTACAGCAGTTATGTGTCAACGGTGTTACATATTTGAGTGCAGCTTTTTGGCTGTGTGTTTTACATATCTTGGCCTTTTCATACATGTTATTTTATGAGGTCCATAAACTAGAATCCAAATCTGAAAGAGTTTGTACGTAGTTGCAGCTGTAAGATCTGTCTGTGTTTTTCTGGTTGTATTCTTTCTGTAGGCTCAAGTCTTTTGGTATTTATCAGTGTTAAACAACTCAAGCAAAGACTATTGACCAGATGCTAACTGATTCATTATTTTAAAATGTTGGTATGATCTGCTGATGTGTATTTGCCTTAGTGTCCTTAGCCATCTTTGGAGTCCTTAGCCGTCTTTAGCGTCTTCATCTGTCTTTAGTGTCCTTAGCCATCTTTGGAGTCCTTAGCCGTCTTTAGCGTCTTCAGCTGTCTTTAGTGTCCTTGGCTGTCCTTAGTGTCCTTGGCAGTACTTGTGGTATTTGTATGTGGTATGGTGTGCTAGTAAGGTATATATCTTCTTTGTCTGGTATAGTTTGATGAGAAAAGCTTTGCTCATTTGGTAGCTTTCTGCTGCACACGCTTTGGTCTTGTTTTGTGACACTAGTTATGTGGTCCTGAATGTATGTGTGAGTGACATTCGTTTCCATGTCATTTTGAAAAAAGTAGCGTTAGGGAGCACAACCACTGTGAAGACTTACTCTGAAACACAAACGACAGATGGATCATCTGGGGCTGGAGGTATGGAGACACTCGAGTGGTTTTAACATTCATTTGAGCGTATTTGTTCCATAAATGTTTTAACTTCCTCTACTTAACGATATGGTTAACACTGTGCTCCAACACAGCTGTGAAGGTTTCTGCTGTGGGTTCCACCAATAAGGACTCCAGGACTCAGGGCAGCAGAGGGGCAGCAGAAGGTATACTGAGATGTCACGTGTCCTTCGTACTTTATGTCTCTGTGAGCCTTTCTTGTTTCTGTGCTATTCAACGTTGGTGTATTCGTCTGCTTCATCGTCCTTGTTGCCTGGTACAGCATGTACATGGTTAGGGTCAGGGTTTCAAGCTTCATGAAATTGTGTGGTTTGAATAATCAAGCAGTTGAAATGATTCAATATTTTGTGTTTCCTTCTGTTGTATTTGCTTGTGTTGTCCTTTGCTTGAATTCGATGCTCAGCATTGTGTCTTCTGATCGGTCTGGCCGAACTTGTGGTTTTTGATTTGAAGTTCCACTGTGTTATAGTTAGATAAGATAGTCTCTGCTCATGTAGGAGGTCACGGCTGTCCACGCTTTGGTCTTGTCTGTGACATTTGTCATGTGGTCCGGACATTTCTGTGTGTCACGTTTGTTTTCTTGTAATGTTGAAAGATGTGATGGTAGCGAGCACAGCCCCTGTGAAGAGTAACACTGAGGCAAACACCAGAGATGAATCTGCTGGAGCTGGAGGTATGGAGAGACTCCCTTGTTTCTTAATAGTTTAGCTTTCTTTTTGTTCCTTGTTCTATCTCCCGCTCCTGAAAGTCATTAAGGTTAACCCTGCCTTCCACCACAGCTGTGAAGGCTTCTGCCTTAGTGTCCACCTGTCCAGACTCCAGAACCCAGAGCAACAGAGGGGCTGAGGAAGGTATACTAAGAAATTGTTTGTCCGTTGGCTTATTGATTCAGTCCTACTTGTTGTCACTGTGAGCTTCTATCGTTTCTGTACCGTTGTCCTCCACGTTGGTTTGAGCTGGACAGTGTTTTATATGTCAGGCAATGCATTTAAATACATGTTATTTTTGAAGAAAGGAGTGTAGTTCTGTGGTCCAAGGTTTTGTTCATTATGTTGTCAATTGTTTTACGTATTTGTATTGATTGAGCGTTGCTTTGATACCATATCATTGGCCGTAATTGTTTTTGTAATTTTTAATAATTTTCGTAATTTAATTTTGTCCATGTTTTCCATGTCCCGTCAACTTCCAAATACTTTATGTCTCTGTGAGCCTCTCTTGTGTCCGTGCTATTAAGCGTTGGTGTATTCGTCTGCTTTATCGTCCTTGTTGTCGGGTACAGCATGTATATGGTTAGGGTTAGGATTTTTGAGCTCATAAAATTGTGAGGTTTGAATAATCTAGTAGTAGAAATCATTCAATATTTTGTCTTTCCATATGGTGAAGTCTATTTGCTTGTGTTGTCCTTTGCTTGAATTCGATGCTCACATTGGTCTTCTGATTGGTCTGGCCGTACTTGTGGTTTTGGATTTGAAGTTCCGCTGTGTTATAGTTTGATAAGAAAGTCCCTGCTCATTTTGGTGGCTCTTGGCTTTCCAAGCTTTTGTCTTGTTTGTGACACTTGTCATGTGGTCCTGACAGTCCTGTGTGTGACATTTGTTTTCCATCATTGCTGAAAGATGTGACAGTATCGAGCACAGCCCCTGTGAGGACTAACACTGAATCAGAAACCAGAGATGAATCTGCTGGAGACGGAGGTATGAGAGACTACAGTGTTTCTAAATAGCTCAGCTTTCCTTTTGTTCCATGTTTTACCTAAGGCTCCTATAAGTCATTAAGGTTAACCCTGCGTCCCAACACAGCTGTGAAGGCTTCTGCCTTAGTGTCCACCGGTCCAGACTCCAGGACCAAAGGCAGTAGAGGAGCTGAGGAAGGTATACTGAGATGCTGTTTGTCCGTTGGCTGCTTGGTTCAGTCCTACTTGTTGTCACTCTGAGCTTCTATTGTTTCTGTGCTGGTGAGCGTTGTCCTCCACGTTGGTTTGAGCTGGACATTGTTTTCTATGTAAGGCAATGCATTTAAATACGTGTTATTTTGCTAGAAAAGGGTGTTGTTTTGTGGTGCAAGGCCTGTTTCGTTAAGTTGTCAAATGTTTTACGTATTTGCGTTGTTTTTGCCCAGTGCGTTTCGTTCATACCATGTATACTATTTTTTCCACGTCCATTATGCAGTCCGTCACCTTATAACTTTTTCCATCAAACTATAAAGTAAAAACATATGTGTATATATATATATAAATATATATATGTCATTGGAAGGCAAACAATTATAGATATACCCAAAACGGTAAGCGGGGAGCAGACCAAGGATGCACCAGTGAGTAAGTGGCATGGCCAATGGGGGCCACAGAACTCTTGCATGTTGGTTACAATAGTGAGTGAGAGCTTTGCAGCCTGGGACAAACCTTCAAGTTGTGTGGTGCACAGTATCAAGCCAATGCAAGCATTGGGGTGAGTTTGCATCTCCAAAATATCACCATGGTCAAGCAAGGGGCCTTAGCCAGTACATTCCTGGCAACATAGAAGCAAGATTTGCTTCTGACATAGAAACCCAGATTGAGTTTCAGTTGACCAAGTTTTCCATTGTGAAGTTGAAAAGTAAACGATCATCCATTAAAATAACTTCATACTTGTATTGTATTTCGCATATAAGCAATGTGGCGCAACTACAGTGGTGTACTAACCTGTCTCCCAAAACAACCAGGGGATAAGGGATTATTGAGACGTTATGTTGGGTAAAAAAGTATGTCCCCATCAAAGAACCATGCATGGGAAATGTCTGAGGTGGAAATAACTCAAGTTGCTGTTTCTCAGTGGACCACTTGGGACTGGTTGGCTCCGAGGACAAGATGATAATGCAAGGAGGGTCCGTGCATGGATCCTGTTAGTATCTTCCAACATTAAGGCTTTAATGTTGAAACAGGCTCCATTTGCTTATTACAATGAAACCTTTTGTCTGTTCCAAAATAAATACCGGATGCGCTTCCTATTTAGAGTAGGAATACCAAAAAGTACCGGTATCATTTTTTTTTCAGGTTTGTTAGGATGGATTCAATTGCAGTGTGTGTGGATCTTTGTCTGTGTGTTTGAGTTTCTCGTTTTAATTTTGTAACCATAAAAGACTAATACCTTCTCAGTTTTTGATTGTCTTGTTTGTGTTTCATTTGCAGCAAATGCAGCAACCTGCAGCTAACACTTCTAATATCTTCATCCAACCTCCTTTATCCAATCCAATCCTTAGCTCTTCCGGTCCTCTTCACTCGAGAGCTGGAGAGCACGGAGGCTATGGAGGAAGGCAGCATCACTCTGCACTGTGAGCTCTCCAAACCCGGACCGCCCGTGGAATGGAGGAAGGGATCCCAGCTCCTCAAGTCTGGCGAGAAATACCACATGACACAAAACGGATGTTCTCACGCGCTGCAGATCCTCGATTTGAAACACATTGACACAGGGAACTACGCGTGCAGTTCAGGCGACGCGGAGAGCTTCGCCTCGCTTAAAGTCAACGGTAGGACGTGGGCACCATTCAACCATTCAAAAAACGAATGGACCTTCTTGCTTTCCTTACCATCCTGTCTTCCATTCCCCGTCCACCACATCGTTCATGTCTTTCCACCTTCATCCGTCTTCCTTGTGCTGCTGTGTGTCTACAATCAAGGTTGCATTGGAAGAGTGTTTATTATTGATTAATCTCCTTTCATTCGTCAGCCCTCCCGGTTGTTTTCACCCAAGAGCTTGAGAGTCAGGGGGCAGAGGAGGGGAACGATGTCGTCCTTCGCTGTGCGCTCTCCAAGCCCGGGGTGGCTTTGGAGTGGAAGAAGGGAGAGCTGTGTCTCTGTCCCTGTGCTAAATATGACATCAGTCAGACAGGCCTCAGTGCCACACTTGTAATCCACAACGTGGACCCGGAGGATTCCGGTAACTATACATGCGACAGCGGGGACAGGCAAAGCACCGCGCGGCTAACCGTGAAGGGTATGCTCCTTCCAAAACCCTCCTTCATACCGCATGATGATAGAAGTCGGCATGTCCTCCTGCAGGGAGCTGCGAAAACACGGTGAACCGGTCTCGCTTCTCACCTCCGCCTCCTCTTTGCCTCCTCCTCCCGTTGTGTTCTGTTTGACCCCCTTCCAGCTCAGCCCGTCCTTTTCACGTCCCAGCTGGCCGACCTGGAGGTGGAGGCCGGGGCGACGGCCGCGCTCCGCTGTGAGACCGCCAAACCCGGGGCCGGCGTGGTCTGGAGGCACGGCGACCGGGTGCTCGAGACCGACAGTAAGCACCAGCTGAGGAGGGAAGGGACGGCGGCCGAGCTGCTCATCCATAAGCTCCAGCGAGAGGACTCGGGGGAGTACACCTGCGACACGGGCAGCCACCGCACACGCGCCGTCCTCACAGTGCTGGGTAGGAAGCTATGGATGTCGCCGCCTTTCCTTCTCCTTCAATGCGTTGATCGGACCTCATCCTAGCACGACTACCGACTCCGCACCCTTCTCCGCTGTCCCCTGGAGACTCTTCTTTCAGTGTGTCCTGTTCCCTTCCTTTTCTTTTCCTTTGACCTTCTCGGTCAGCACCTCCTCCCCACTAACCTCACACCTTGGGATCTCATGCTCGTTCCTTTTGTTCTACCTTTCTTCCTTCCTGTTTTGCCTGCATCATATCCTATTTGCCACCAAAAGGACGTTCCAGTTTTTGCTCACTTTTAAAGACATTATAACTTTTCCCACTTTTGAACCCATTAACACAAACTAATTCTTACCACTCTACCATATAGAACTGCATAACATGAAGCATCATAAAACACGTGTTCCATGACCCCTTTTGAATCGCCTGTCAAACACGTGAGCGTCTCACCCTGAGAGAGTCCCTAACTCCGACCTCCCCGGCCGTCTGGTCCGTCAGCGGTCGAGGTCACCATCGCGAGGTTCCTGGAGAGCTGCGTGGTGGGCGAGGGCGACGACGTCCGCTTCCAGTGCGTGGTCTCGCACCAGGAGGCGCCGCTGGCCGCGTGGACGCTGGCCGGCGTGCCCCTGCGGAACAACGAGATGAACGTGATCCGCTGCGAAGACCGGGTGCACAGCCTCACGCTGCGAGGCGTCACCAAGGCCGACTCCGGCACCGTCACCTTCTCGGTGGGGAACCACACGTCCACCGCCGCCCTGACGGTGAAAGGTAAGGCGCCTCGAGACGTCCAGAGGCGAGGGGACGGGTGGAAGCGGTGCACGAATAGCTACTACCCCCCTTCGCGGTCGGATTGTTTTGGTGATTTTAATTATCACTCTCCGTCTCATTTCTGCACTTCCACGGGGACGAAGGTTCTACCTCTTCAACATCTCTGGCTGATTTCTGCTGTACCGGCTTGCCTCTGTGTACTTTACTGTGGAGTGCATGTTTACACGTTCACCTTTTATGTGTTTTTTTTTAATGTTCATGTTGTTTTAAGTGTTTCACTTTTTTTTTAAGCATTTATTTTTTTTATCAACACTACAATGTATTACCTGGACTATGAACTAGAAGTGAAGAGCCAGGCTTCATAAAATGATAGAATGTCATTTACTATTTGTTACTCATCCTTTTAGTTATTGGTAAGGTACAAACAATAGTTGAAGCGTGACCTTATGTCAGCAATCAGGACAAACCTTAAGGGGATGAGGAAACGTGTAATTACACACAAAACACTGCACACGTTGTATTGGTGTATATAAGTATTTTTCAATACGACTGAATAGAACGACTTTAGATGAGTATAGCTTCCCGAAATCCCCAACTTTGGATTCTGTCCTCCTCCATAAACCCCCCCTGGACCGGTCTGCAGTCACCCATCTCACAGTGATGTCTTCCCCATAAACCTCCCCTGGACTGATCTGCAGTCACCCAGCTCACAGTGTTGTCTCATCCATAAACCCCCCCTGGACCGGTCTGCAGTCACCCATCTCACAGTGTTGTCTTCCCCATAAACCCCCCCTGGACCGGTCTGCAGTCACCCATCTCAGAGTATTGTCTCATCCATAAACCCCCCCTGGTGTTGTCTCCGGCAGCGGCGCCCGTGGTCTTCCAGAAGGAGCTGCAGAGCCTGGAGGCCGTCGAGGGCGACCAGGCCATCTTGTCCTGTGAGACCTCCAGCACGGGGGGCCGGGTGCTCTGGAGGAAGGGCTCCCTGCTGCTCACCGACGGGCCCAAGTACTCCATGGAGCGCCAGGGCTCCACCTGCATCCTGGTGGTCAGCCAGCTCCGGGCCGAGGACTCCGGGGAGTATACCTGCGAGACGGGCGACAAGCAGACCACCGCAACCCTGACCGTCAAAGGTAACCAAGACAACCGGGAAGCTCTTCTTCTTCTTCTTCTTCTTCTTCTTCTTCTTCTTCTTCTTCTTGTCCTTCTTCTTCTTCTTGTTCTTCGTGTTCTTGTTCTTCTTCTTGTTCTTCTTCCTCTTGTTCATGTTCTTCTTCTTGTTCTTCTTCTTGTTCTTGTTCTTGTTCTTCTGCTTCTTGTTCTTGTTCGTGTTCTTGTTCTTGTTCTTCTGCTTCTTCTTCTTCTTCTTCTTCTTCTTCTTCTTATCTCTTCGAGTGTTGTGGATAAAGTGTTTCGACTGGGATCTTATCGCTTCTCTTTAAAAGCTTAGCAGTTAAGAGCTATGAAACAGGTTTAGCTTTAGTTATAGCCTATGTAGTTGAGGGCTGTTTGACAATGCAACTTAAATGTGGTCGGATGATGCAGGATTATGTAACAAATAACGAAAAAGGTCTCCTGATCACACTTTGAGACATTAATAGAAGTCGTGAGATGGTACTTATTTTAGGGCTGAGGATGTCAGCTCTTTGCGACGCCTTTAGTCAACTCCACAAACCCCCGTCACTGACATTGACCTCCCACCTCCCCGTCCGTCCGCCCCTCAGAGTGCGTGCGCATCGTCCGAGAGCTGTGCGACGTCACGGTGGGCACGGGGGGCGACGCGGTGTTTGAGGTGGAGCTCTCCCACGCGGGGGTGACTCACGGCGAGTGGTGGCTGGCCGACAACCAGCTCCAGCATAACGACCTGAACGAAATGAGCAGCGCAGGCCGGGTGCACCGTCTGGCCCTGAAGATGGTGACCACGGACGAGACCGGGGACGTGGCCTTCGTGGTGGGGGAGAGCCGCACGGTGGCCTGCCTCCTGGTGGAGGAGAAAGCCAAAGGTAAAGGTGATGGGTGGTGGTGGTGGGGGGGGGGGGGGGGAGGGGCTGCTGTTGCGCTTGAGCCCCCGCACCCCTGACACCGCCCTGCTGACGGAGCGCTTTGCCTGGGCGCGTGCGAGTCGTCCTCTCCATCCTAACCTCCATTAAACGCGTTTGTTTCATTTACCTAACCGCCGCTATCGGGAAGAACCGCCATCCCATTTTTAACAATGGCAATAATATCATAATCGTCAATAATAATAATAATAATAATTATAATAATCAACTGCAGTTTTACCTACTTTTATATGAAGCACAAGGGGATTAAACGCAAAAAGTAATCAGTGTTTGATACACAGGAGTCACTGCTTGTGGTTATTAATATATTTTAAAAATTGTATAACAAAAAAATAAAATAGATTAGCAAAGACACAAAACCGTCGTACCCACTGAAGCTAGCCCTGGGTTTCCCGTCCGCAGTGCTAATACTAGAGAAGCCCCATGACACGGTGGCCCTAGAGGGCGAATCCGTCACCCTGGCGTGCACCATCTCCGACCCCGGGGCCACGGTCAGCTGGACCCGGGACAGCGCCGCCGTTAAACCGGGTCCCAAGTACGACCTGAGGAAGGCCGGGGCGTCGGAACAGCTCCGGATCCACAACCTGCTCCCCGAGGACTCTGGGACGTACTCCTGCGACACGGGGGACGACTGCTGCGACGTCTCCCTGACCGTGGAAGGTAACGAACGCGGTCCCGCCGATCATACCCAAGAACCGCGATTCAACACATGAAGTCTTGAATCGAATCGCCCCCGTCGGAACGACTCTTGGTTTTCATCCCATCCTTCCGCCACCATCCACCCCTAGACTACCACCGCCCAACAATCCCATCCTCATCTTCCACCTCCCATCCTCCATTCTTCCCTCCACCACGACCCCCCCCCCGCCATCCCCTGTCCTCCTCTGATCCGCGGCTCTGCTCTGTCCCACCTCCTGACCAGGTGTGCCGGCGTTCTTCAAGAAAGAGCTGAAGAGCCGGCAGGCGGAAGAGGGCGACGACGTCACGCTGGCCGTCGAGGTGTCCAGGCCCGGCGTGCGCGTCGAGTGGAGGAAGGGGGGCGTGGTCCTCCAGCCCGGCGCCAAGTATGAGATGAGGGAGGAGGGGTGCGCTCGCGAGCTTTGCATACGCGGCCTGGAGAAGGACGACGGCGGCTACTTTACGTGCGACGCGGGCGACCAGCTGACCACGGCGTCTCTGACGGTGCAAGGTACACCGAACCGGGTCGACCGGTGTCTCTGCACCTCCCTCTCTCTCCGAGTTCACTTCTTATAAGCTAACGGCATTATAACTGCGGGGGGGGGCTCTGGACAATACTAATATTATTGTGAATATAAATATAAAAGATTTAAAAAAAATAAATACAATTTTGATAGATATAATGTAACCTTCAATATTAAAAAAATCTATTTTATTAAGTTTAACAAACTCTTTGACGGTTTAAGACTAACTCGCAACTGAGGATGTGGTAGGGTGTCGTTTTCCTTTGGTGTACGCTGTATATTGCTGTATGCAACAAATACGAAGATGAGATAATAGTATTGCACGTCGTTTTCAAAGATCAATTAGGGAATTCACATCCAAAAGGGATTTGAGCGTTCACCTGTGTGTGTGTGTGTGTGTGTGTGTGTGTGTGTGTGTGTGTGTGTGTGTGTGTGTGTGTGTGTGTGTGTGTGTGTGTGTGTGTGTGTGTGTGTGTGTGTGTGTGTGTCTTTTACTCTACAGTGAAAGAGACCCACATTGTGTCTGGTCTTAAGTCGACTGACGTGTTTGTTGGGGAGTGGGCCTCCTTCGCCTGCCAGCTGTCTGGTAGGCCGGCAGGTAAGGTGCAGTGGTGGCTGGATGGCACCAAGCTGGACCACAGCCCCTTCAGTGAGATAGGGCTGTGTCCCGGCTTCATCCACACACTCACCTTAAAAAGCCTGGCCTCCGGGGACTCTGGCACTGTCACGTTTAGTGCCGGCAGTCTGGCGTCAACAGCTAAGCTTTTAGTCAAAGGTATAAGGATCCATCTTGGGGAATGTGTACTGCACAACTAAGGCGTAGGGTCAGTGATGTTATGACGTTTGCTCCTGACCCTGTAATACTATTTAAATCCACCACAGTTGTATCAAAGAATGTGCTAATAAAGCCTTATGATAGCCGTATGGGCAAAAAATTAAATAATTACAATAATAATCTAATTGAATAATTTAAGGAGATTCAATCGTTTATTTGAACATTTACTTTTTATTGAAAACATGTCAATGTTTCGAGGATTAAAGAGCCAGTGAACCCCTTTTTTGGGGTTTTATACGTGGTCATTGTCTTAAACGATGTGCAACATAGTAATCTGTACAGAAATGCACTAAAATAAGACCCCAATTAAGAGAATAGGTGGCAAAATCATATGATTTTGCCATTCTCCCAAAAGCACTCTGCTGCGAATGCAGGTGGCGTTATGTTCGTGACGTCTGAGTGCCTCGCAAATGGCAGTCAGACGTCGCTACCAAGAGGCACCGGCGGATTGTGTGGATATGTGGAGCTGTCTGAGTAGCGGTTGACAGTGGCGTAAGGAAGAAAGTTGAGCTTTTAACACACACCACGGTGTGTGTGGAAGCATGGTGAAGCTCAATCTTAGCAGTGATGTATTTAATGTCAGCGTCCGACTGAGGCTTAAGCTCCCCGGACAACTATAGTATAACGCTAAGGGGTCTGACACATTTCATATACAACATACACAACGCCTCCGTAGGGATGTTAATTTTGCTTTCGATACACCAAAATCCATCACTTTTCAGAACAAAACGCGAAGTGTAATACAATACAATACATACCCAGAAACAGTGGGCTAGCTGGCTCTTTAACATGTTATAGCAGTCTGTGGAACACTTGATACGTCTTATCTGTATAGTTTGGAATGCTTGTTCACTCCATCACTGCATGAGCAGTAGTGTCTCAGATTCATCATTATTAACATTATTTTCAAGCTGTATGCTTTCATTCAAAAACTTACAACTGGGTGCAGCACCACAATTGAGTTTTGTTTGATTATAAAAAAAAACGTACCTAGTCAACCCTAAACAATTCCCTTTAAAAAAGGAATTGCTTTGATAAACAAATTATTGTCTTTACCAGAGGTAAGAATTTCCCAATATTCAACAGTGTTTTGCATTTACTTACTTGTACTTGTACATTTAATGAATGATGCGTGATTGGGAATTCAAATCAAAAAAGTTATACAGTATCTGCTACCCTTGCTTCCGGAAACTCCTTCCATTTGGGGATCGAACGTCAAATTTGTGAAGGTTCAAGCAGTAACAAGCAAACCAAGCTCAGAGACATTCCGTGCTAGGGAAGTGCTGCTCCACCCATCCAAGCAAGCTGGCCACATTCTCCTACTGACCCTCCCTTCCACCTCCGCCATGCCCTCCCCGACCCTGGCCTGCAAGCACTAAAACCTCTAATCTACCAGTCATCCTGCCTCTGAGTTTGGCATCTTTGACCACTTGGCATCTTTTCTAATAGCCAAATCAAAGAAGGTACACCGTTAGAAAAGATGCCATTTGGCATCTTTTCTAATAGCCAACTGACGCTAATTGACGCCAACTGATTGGTACCGAGACCCTGAATGTGAAGGGTCGGGCTTTCTGACCCCCGTCTCCAGTTCAAAGCTCACACCGTAGTCATCAGACCATAGTCCCATGCTGCATAACGTGGCTTTTTAAGGTGCACTTACTTACTTCACATTGTACCTGACATGCTTTTGACACGTCATTTCAAAGACCTCATATTCCCTTGGGGGGTGACAAAGCCTAAAGTCCAATCTGGCATGTCTTAACATAGCTAACGGCAAAAGCCTCGATCTCTTCTGATCACCCCCGACTCCCACCCACTCAGATCCCATAGTGGAAGTGGTGTGTGAGATGGAGGACCAGTGGGTGGCTGAGAACCAGCCGGCCCAGTTCATCTGCCAGTACTCGCGGCCGGTCGAGGCCCAGTGGAGGAAGGACGGGCAGCCCCTGCAGCCCGATGGCCGCAGGGTGTCGGTGGAGCAGGACTGGAATGTGGCCCGCTTGTGCATTAGCAGTGTGTCGGCCGAGGACAGGGGCACCTACTCCTGTGAGGCCGAGGGCACCCGTGTGGTCGCCGCTTTGCATGTGGAAGGTGAGCTTCCCTCCTCCGGCGGACAAAACCCGCTACTCTATACCGTCATGCAGTGGTTCTCAAACTTTTTCTACTAGTGTAGCCCCTGCAAGATATTTGTTGAGCTGAGTACCCCCTTCACTGGCACAAAAATAATTGAGGCAACATTTTTTTTTTAGGAGTTAGCTTTTTATTCATATTTATTATTTATTTATTGAGTATCCCCTGCAGTACTCCAAGTACCCCTAGGGGTACGCGTACCCCCATTTGAGAACCACTGGGGTATATTGGATTGTCTCACTTCTGCAGGAGTAAACATATTATTTCTATGTTTTGATGAGGTTCACAACTTCTGGTTTATGTGGTTCAGTAGAAGGTGGAGAACTTGTATGTTTAGTATACGAGAAACGACGCATTCAAATTCGACTCACACCGTCGCAACGTGAACTTTCACTTTGTGGAGCAGCCTTTGGATTTTTCTGATGTCCTCTCCCCGTGTATTGTCAGGGATTGTTGGTTAGATACATATTTAACCAAATGTAATCCATCTTCCACAGTTCCTTCACATCCTTAACCATCACCCATCCTCTATGTGCCTCTGAATCCTCCCATAACATCAACCCTTCTCCCCCTTGCATTGTGCCCACCACAGCCAAGCCCATCGACATAGTCCAGGGTCTGGAGGATCTGGAGACCATCGACGGAGGAGAGGCGCTGTTCGAGTGCGCCCTGTCCCGCCCGGAGAACAAGGACTACCGCTGGATTCTGAACGGGAAGCCGGTGAAGCAGTCCCCCAACGCGGAGATCGTGTCCTTCGAGAGTGGCCGACGCCACCTGCTGCTCCTGAAGGAGCTGCGCGCGGCGGACAGTTGCACGGTGACCTTCCAGGCCGGGACGGCCTCGTCGTCCGCCCAGCTCACCGTTAAAGGTCAGTCACCCGGAGTCAAAACCTGCTCTCATCCCCGATGATGGACTCACATTGAAGTGTGTGCATTCACGTTATGGTGGACATAATGAATTATATTTGACCCTTTTGGTAACAAACCCTTCAATGAAGCATTGAACATCTAACCATTTATAGATTTTGTACTGAACTTGATCCGGAGATTATCTGGATTTTCTTTCCCTTTTTTGTATTTTTTGTCATTGTTATTCAATGTATTGTCTTTTACTGTCGGACCCACTGTTTCTCTTTTTCTAACGGATTAAGGGGAATAGTATATTTAGATTAATCTGCATCTGCATTAATTTGTAACTACAACGCCATTACACAAAGTTTAGAGAAAAACCTTCCATTGAGCGGCTATAACGTAATGATGGCTCTCCTCTCCGTCTTCAGCCTGGCAGCTGGAGGTGGTGAAGGCCCTGGAGGACAAGGTGGCCACGGTGGGGGAGAAGGTGGAGTTCTGCGTGGAGCTCACGGAGCCTGTCCCCGTGGCGGAGGTAGCCTGGTACGCTAACGGTGTGGAGCTGAAGGCCGACAGCAGCTGGGCCATGCGGGCGGACGGCCGGGCCTACCGCCTGGTCCTGAGACAGGCCACCCTGATGCCCCAGCAGGAAATCACCTTTGCGGCTCGGGAAGCTATCTCCATAGCTAAGCTAACCATCATCAGTGAGTGACAGAGGGCTAACACGCCAGAGATAAATGTTACTTGTTGCAGAGTTGTTCCGATACCGATGCCAGTATCGGAAATTCCTCTGATATTGTCTGATTGTCGGGTATTGGCGAGTACGCAAGTCTACACGCCGATCCGATAGCATCACGTGACTAGCTCATTTACTACACAGGCAAAGAACATAAGAGCACAAGAAACACTACGGTGTAATGCTGCGTTTGATAATGGTCCGAGGTGGAAAGTCGGAATGATACTCAAGTTCACAAACATCTCTATTTCTATTAAAGCACTCGTCGATAACTCTCTGACGCTGTCCCCCCAAAACAGCTGTGCCCGACCCTCCCGAGGACCCCGAGGTCCTGAGTAAGACCCAGACCTCCATCTCCCTCTCCTGGTTCACCCCGCTGCACGACGGCGCCAGCCCCATCCTGGGCTACCGGCTGGAGATGCGGGTGGCCGACAGCGCCCTCTGGCTGCCGTGCCACTCCGAGGCCGTCTGCAACACAGAGTACACGGTGGACAACCTGATCGCGGGCAGCGGCTACCGGTTCAGGGTGGCGGCCATCAACAGAGCCGGGACCGGGGAGTCCGTCCAGCTGCCGCAGACGGTGCAGCTCGGTGA
Source organism: Gadus macrocephalus (assembly GCF_031168955.1). Taxonomy (NCBI): domain Eukaryota; kingdom Metazoa; phylum Chordata; class Actinopteri; order Gadiformes; family Gadidae; genus Gadus; species Gadus macrocephalus. The sequence goes on from NC_082389.1 coordinate 4,780,265, forward strand.
GTGCAGACGTGGGACCGGGTTGAGTTTGTTTATGGGATAGCCCGGGGATGATGCGTCCGTTTTCACGTTTTTCAGCAAGCCCGTTATTTCCATCCATGCGAGGCAGCTTGGCGCAGCTCTATGATGTTACTCAATATGTGTTGTGTTACAACTTGTAACACAACACATATTGAGTAACATCATCAAGCTGCGAGAGCCAAGTGACTAACTAAGATTACTTGTAACTTACAAGTAATCTTAGTTAGTCACTTGCTCTTAAATGTTTGCAATCTTTTCAAGTTTCAGACATCATCAGAAAAAATCATTTGAAATATCAATAAGATACATTATAATTATGTATTTGTGTTTGTTTCATTTGTTGGGCCGTTTTATCTTGGCTATTACACTTTAAAAAATATATTGTTAATCTCAAAAGCCTCTCCTGGTAAAATAGACAATTAAATGTTCTAACCCCCACCTCCCCTTCCCTCTCCAGAGGCCCCGGTGGCAGTGACCACGCCGCTGGCGTGCCTTGACCTGTGTGCAGGTAAGACGGCGCGCGTGGACTGCCAGCTTTCTGTAGAGGGCGTGTCGGTCACTTGGCTGAAAGATAGCCGAGAGCTGGAGGTAGGGGCTAAGTACCAGTTCAGCACCGAGGGCCAGAGGCAAGTGCTGCTGGTTCAAAGCTTTGAGGCGGCCGACCAGGGGGTATACACATGCGTGGCCTCAGCTGACGCCGAGAGCTCCATCGACCTCATTCTGAAAGGTAACGGTACTTAAATATAACTCAACAAACACTACCGTTCAGAGGTTTGGGGTCGCCCAGACAATTTCATGTTTTCCATGAAAACCCACACTTTTACTCAACAGTTTTCAGCTTTGCTAACATAATTAATCGAATCATCAATTAGCCTTTTAACACGATTAGCTGAACATGTTACCATTAAAACACAGGAGTGATGGTTGCTGGAAATGAGCCTCTGTACACCCATGTAGATATTCCATTATAAAATCAGCCGTTTCCAGCTAGAATAGTCTGGGTAAATAATAATTGACCCATGAACAATGTCGAGAACAATTTATCTTCATTGAAAAAAACAGTGCTTTTCTTAAAAAAATATGGACATTTCTAAATGACCACAAACTTTTGAACGGCAGTGTATGTTCACTTCCAAGAACTGTGTCAAATGGTGTGCTTACCATTTCCCCAAACTTTCCCGATGAGTTTGGGTAAGTGGAGTCTATGCACCCATAACAACAGCATTTGTGGGGGTGCGTCACTCTGGTTCATAGGAGCAGAGGTAAAGCAGGTGGGCGGAGACTCAGAGGACGGGGGCCAGCCGTGTTTGCCCCCTGAGGCGGCAGAGGAGGGGGACGTACACGAGCTGTGGGAGGCCTCGGCCAAGAAACGACGAATGAGCCGAGAGCCCACTCTGGACTCCATCTCTGAGATGCCCGAGGAGGACTGTAAAGGCCGCAAGGATAAAGAGCAGCTGGAGAAGAAGGAGGAGGTGAAGGAGGAGGTGAAGGAGGAGGTGAAGGAGGAGGTGAAGGAGGCAGAGGAAGTAGTAGAGGTGAAAACGACGGAGAAGGTCAAGGAGGAGGAACCTAAGAAGCCTGCGGAGCCCAATCCGCCCGCGAGCTCCGGGGACGAGTCTGCGACGGGGGGTTCTTCGCTCGTGTCCTACCTCAAGAAAAGTAGCAAGACATCGCTCTCGGTAGAAAGCCGAGCGGAGACCATGTCCCCGACGGAGAGGTTCTACGCCCAATTCAAAATGTCCGACCAGAAGACCACCACGACGGTTCAGCAGGAAGAGGTGACGATGACGACGACGACGCGCGAAGAGACCGTGATGGAGATCAGCAAGGAGGACGAGCCCGAGCTGCGTCAGGCGGCCGTCAAGATCCAGGCCGCCTTCAAGGGCTTCAAGGCGCGCAAGGACATGCGGCCGGTCTTCAAGGACGTCTTCCAGGACCAGACCAAGGAGCCCAACGGCACCATCCACCTGGAGTGCGTGGCGGAGGGGAAGCCCGAGAAGGTGCAGTGGCTGAAGGACGGCGCGGCGCTGGCCGACGGCAAGCACCACCACATCGACGTCTACAACGACGGCACCTGCTCGCTGGTCATCACCGCCCTCACCGCCGGCGACACGGGCGTCTACACCTGCGAGGTCAGCAACAAGTTCGGCCTGACCTCGCACAGCGCCCGGCTGGGCGTGGGCACGCCGCCGGCGGTGTCGTCCGGCCGCCGGCCCCTGACGGTGGGCTACAGCGCCGACAGCGAGCCCGAGAGCTCGTCGGGGAGCGAGATGGACGAGTCCCTGCGGCTGGCCGGCAAGCGCCTGCGCCGGCTCCTGCGCACGCGGCTGCCGCCGGACGTGGAGGAGGAGTCGTTCCTGAGCGCCGAGGAGGGGGACCTGGCGCTGGCGCCGGACCCCCAGTCGTACCGCGAGGACGAGCGCTACATCTACATCCGCTTCGACGCGCGGGCGGAGGCCCAGGTGGCGTCGCAGAGGTTCCAGGAGATGTTCACGGCCCAGGGCGTGCCAGTGGAGACCACCATCCTGGAGGCGGGGCCTGTCAAGGTGGAGCTGCGCATCATGAAGATGGGCTACACGCAGGACGGCACGCAGACCCCCACGCAGGACAAACAGTTACCCGCCTTCATGACGGGAGCCCCCGGTACGATGAGGCCACGCGAGTGGCTGGATTAAGTATTGTCTCTTTCATTCAAACTCATCCATTACTCATCTTCAAACCGAATGTTAATACCGAATGTTAATATCCATGTTCAGGTGATGTGGAAGACAGCTGTGGTATTTTACCGTGTTTTATGTTGTTAATAATATTGAGCACTCTGTTGACTAAAAACATCTGTTTGTATCCCCCATCATCATTTCATCCGTCTGTAATGTCTATATTTGATCCCACTTACTATTCGCACTGCCATATGTTAATATTCACAGCTAACATTAATGAATGACTCTACCTGGTACCTGTGTTGTGAGAACTGCAACACATCCTGTTTGTTTTGAACCACATATGTCGAATTCTCTGCATATCATTGCATTCTCTGCCGATTGTTAATGCACTCTTTGTATCTCCTTTGTCTTGAATGTATTTGTCACAGTATCAACCACCTTTGCCCCCCACTCTCTGCCACGGTTCTAATGGCGACCGAAGCATGCTGACCCATGTTCATCTGCACGCGGTTTCAACGATCATTCTCTCTTGTTGCACAGATAACAACACAATCGCCGCATTCACCATGGAAACCATTGAATCAGCCACCTGATTGTCAGAGCAGTTGTTGAACCCATACCCTCCTAATGGGTGTTTCTTGTCTCTGTCCCCCCCCCCCCTCTCAGCTGCTCCGGTGTTCCTGACGGAGCTGCAGTCGCAGGACGTTCCCGACGGCTACCCGGTCAGCTTCGACTGCGTGGTGATCGGGAAGCCGCCGCCGGCCGTCCGCTGGTACAAGGACGGCAAGCTGCTGGAGGAGAACGACCACTTCATGATCAACGAGGACCAGGAGGGCTGCCACCAGCTCATCATCACCACCGTGCTGCCCAGCGACATGGGCGTGTACCGCTGCATGGCCGAGAACAGCAGCGGCATCAGCGCCACCAAGGCGGAGCTCCGCGTGGACAGTGAGTGGTGGAGGCTCTGTGTGTCTCCGGAGGGAGCGTGGTTTACCATGGGGTGTAGAGGTCCTGGAATATAAACACACACACACACACACACACGCACACCACTCGTACTATGTACAGGGTCCTGCAAAATGACTAAGAGCGCACTGTTTATCGATATGAAATGAGAAACTAATTTCAAACCACCGTACTAATGTGCCTTTATACTTTCCGTTTGCTTTTAACTAAAGCGAACATGTTTTCAGTGGGTTAGTGATTTAATAGTATGAAGGGTTATGAGGAATCAATAGCCGTGTGACCTTTGACCTCTCTGCTCCCCTGCCCAGTCTCCTGCAGCTCTGACTACGACACAGCCGCCGACGCCACGGAGACCGGCTCCTACATCAGTGCCAAGGGCTACATGTCAAGGTACGGCTTGTTGCTGGGGACCCGATCGACCCCCTCCCTGGGGTACACTCAAACCATGTGCCGAAATACTTGGAAATATGTATAATTTGTCTAGAGTTCATATAGATAAATAAAATGTTTTTAGTTTTCGCGGTGGATCTGTAGGAGACAAGCCTTCAATAAATCAGTAGTAAGAGAACCACTTGTGTTTGCCTGTGCTATGAGGGAGTTCTAACTCCAATGGCGTCCTCCGCAGGGAGACGGAGGCCTTTGAGTCGGTGGCTGAGGACGAACAGCTCCCCCAGGTGGTGGACGAGCTCCAGGAGGTCCGGGTCAGCCCCGGTTCGCCCGTCGCTAAGATGCAGCTCAGGCTGAAAGGTGAGTGGCTCGGTCCTCGAATCAAGCTAGCACACGAGAGCTAGGGAGGCTGCATTTGGGGTTGTTTGACCGGAAGAAGGCTATATTGTTAGCTTTTTTTTCGAAAAATACTGAATATATTTAAAAGAAACGATGTTGACTCATTGTTGTTTTAGTGTAGATCATTTTACTGTGATATTTATGGATTTCGGTCTTCAATTATATATATTATATATTTCATTCTTGAATTGGATGACTCGTTGGTACTTCTCTAAACACCACATAAAAGTATCATTATTAATTAATTATTAGACCCCAAAAACGAGCTACTATATGCAGCCTGTCCCTTCCCTAAGGATGTGTGTGTGTGTGTGTGTGTGTGTGTGTGTGTGTGTGTGTGTGTGTGTGTGTGTGTGTGTGTGTGTGTGTGTGTGTGTGTGTGTGTGCGTTTTTGGGCCAGGTTTCCCCAAGCCCAGGGTGTACTGGTTCAAGGATGGCCAGCCCCTGCGGCCTTCCAAGAGGCTGGTGATCCAGGCCGAGAGGGACGTGCACGGCCTGCAGGTCATGGAGGTGACCCGGGCCGACATGGGGGAGTACTCCGCCTACATCAGCAACGTGGCCGGCTCCGCCTACTCCTCGGCCAGACTGCTGGTTCTGGGTGAGGGCTCTGCTATCGACACTGTTCCACCAGTACCGCCACGGTGGCAGTGATGAATCGTCTGCTATAGAGCAGTGGTTCACTATTTCCTTTTACCAATGTACCCCCTTATAATATTTTAGAGGCTTCAGCAATACAAAACATTAAGGATAGTGAAAAATGGGAATATATATATTTTTTATATATGTACTGTATGTACATGTTCTTATTTTAAATAACATGGACATAGAATTACCAATGTGAAAAGTTTACCAAATGTTTACCTACGTCATCCGATTTTTAGCAATGGTCCTACTAGGTCTTGCAATCGTTCCAAGTAACCCTAGTGGCACCCTAACCCTTAAATGACCTGTTTCTTGCAACAGGTCCCGGAGAGATCATGCCACAAGATACAAAGAAAGGTATTTGTTACTTGGTTTCTCCCGCTGAAAATCACATCGCATCTACAGCAATTGTGAACCTAGGAGACGGTCTGATGTTATTGTACTCTGCTGCCATGACTCCGCTTCCCTTTGTCCAGACCCTAAAGAGCCGCTGGTGCCTCCGCGATTCATCGAGAGGTTCAGCAACAGGACGGTGAAGCAAGGAGCTAGCATCACTCTGTCTGTCAGAGTGGAAGGTTTGTTCTCCCACCTCTTATTGAACACGAGTAGATGAAGCTTTAGAACAGGGGGTCTCAACCACCGGGCTGCGGACCGATACCGGCCCACCCAGCATAGGCCACTGGTCCGCAGAAATTTAGAAATTAATCCTACAAAAAGTATGCACAATGTACTTCAAAAAAAAAAACGAGGTGGTCACACCAATCCCAACCACACTTCTCTATCATGCTAAAGTCTTCATGCCAACATTGCTTGATGTTGACACAGTATATCACAGTTGTGTTGTTAGACTGTTACTGCCAATTTATCCAACTTTGCTTATATTCTGATAATGGTCCTTCAGTATCTGTGTTCATTCGATTAGATGAGGCAGGAATATAATGGTTTGTGCCACATTGGCGACCCCTACTGTTTGGTCAGGGCGCCTCAGTAGTAAAAAGGTTGAGGAACTCTGCCCTGCTTTAGAAGAAACACATCTTCTCACTCATGACCCACTCACGTATGGACAGTGTCACATAGCAACAACAGGCTCCGAGAACCATGAGAAATGATATGCCTTCAAGGAATAACATCTAAACAAACAGATATCCTTGAATCTTATTCTGCCTCCAGAAAAAACATTTCCACTGCATTTTCTGTGGAAATGCAACTCTTTGAAAAATAAGTACCGTAAATTGTTTCTGCATGTTTTTTTCCCATACAAAGGATGGAGGAATGTAAACATTGTGTAGACAAATACAAACATACAAAATGTTTACATATAAATATAAATATGTATATATATGTATTTACTGTAAACGAAAGCAAAGCAGAAGTGTAACAGTGTAAGTGTGAGGATCTTTGCAGTAGTAGTAACCAAAACGATGACCCCCATGCTTTGGATACGCTCCTGCCGCTCCAGGCTCCCCCACACCCATGGTGTCCTGGCTGAAGGAGGAGGCCATGGAGGACGTGGTGTGGATCAAAGCCGACACCAAGGGCTACAAGATCGCGGGCTCGGGCCGGCAGCACAGCCTCATCCTCATGGACGTGGGCGCCGAGTACGCCGGCACCTACACCTGCATCGCCACCAACCGGGCGGGGCAGTCCCTCTGCACCGCCCGCCTGGAGGTGGACGAGGGTGAGCCCTAGGGGGAAGGCACAAGCTCCGGGCTATAGATGCTAGTTGTGTTACAGACTGAACACACGACACGAGAGGATGCAGTTCAAATGTTTTTTGTTCATTATTTAAATATTGAAATTGATTCAACCTTGTTTGGACGTTTAAAAAAATATATGTTTTTTTTTTTTGCTGATGTTCTTGAAGAATACGATTTTGGGCTGTGTGATTCATGATTTTACTGTTATCTTCTTTTATTGTATTTGATTCCAGCACCGAGACCAAAGCCGGAGACCAAAGTCCCAGAGTAGGTTTTTTGGGGAAACAATCCGACATGTATAGATCTACATTTCCAACGTAACACTACATCTACCAAATCCAATACAAATGTTTTATAACTATCAGCTATTTTGAAGACACTAAATATGGCCTGTTCCTGCACAGGGTTCTTGGGATCACAGTGAGTCCTCCAGAGGAAGAGGCCAGCAAAGGAACAGGTGAGCATGTCCATAGAAAGCAACCATATATATATTTATTTATTTATTTATTTACATTTACATTTAGGGCATTTAGCAGACGCTTGTATCCAATAAGTACATTTGTCAGAAGAAAGGGAAACAATATATCGCTGTCGGTACAGTAAGGATGTTCATAGAACCTAGTGCCAAGCACTAACATTCGCTAGGTTAACCCATTCCTCGTACACAACAAAGATAGCTACGATAAGATGCTAGCCAATGCTCAGTATTATGTTCTGAGTGCCAGGACGTACAACATACAATTACTGAGTGGTGTGGTGGTGGTGGGGCTATGCAGAGTCTAAGTGAACTCTGAAAAAGTGAGTCTATCCTCATACATATACACTACTATTACACTGCTGTGTGTTCTGTTCATTTGTGTCTGTAGAGGTGAAGATGTCCTATATGGGAGAGGTGGGCTCGGAGGAGTTCCTGATGAAGCTCACCACTCAGATCACTGAGATGGTTTCAGCCAAGATGACCCAAGGTGAGGAAGGACGGGTGCTACTATATTATATATATTATACTTTTCTAAGCCGTCCCTATCGGAATTACAATGAAGACGTTTATTTGGGCTAAAAGTATAACAAAAATACAAAAGTGTATCTAACAATCTGTTGTGCACCTGTGTGAGATTGACCGTAATACATTTTAACTTGACTCTTAAGTGACTGAAAGGCTTCTATAGGTGCTTTGATGACAAGAAACCATATTGACTGAATTCAATCACAAACCTATTAGCTCTCTAACAGTAAGTTTGGGCGTAGGCAATATTTGTACGTAATAGGATTTCTGTACTCAATAAGAATGCACTTAACAGATTTCCATCTGTTCAGTGCATATTTTCTGTGTGTCTGGCGAGTTTGTGCATTTTCTGCAGGCTGTGTAAAATGCTGTAAATGCTGTATTATGCAATACAACAAGCTGACCACTTTTAAGTAGATTAAAGTCTTCAGTTAGTATTGTAGATGTACAAATAAAAAATAAGTAATTAAAAGCTTGCTAGCTGTTATCCAAAAGGTCGATGCTGAATAAGAGGTTTAAACACAGTTCTGTGAACAGAAACTAACATCAAGACTGATTAAGGAGCAATCAGGTCTGAATGCTTCAACTCTGGGATTACAATTCACCACTATTAACTTATTGGCAACAGAGTGTTCTCTTCTGCTGCTATGCGTTTGAAACAGTATGTACGACTTACCACTTCTCCTTCCTTCATACATACATTTTTTCACTATTCACCAATGTCATCAGTCCCATCATTCCAATGCTCATCCAATCATGAATTTGTTATTCAGACAGCATACAGAATCAACCAGTTCTCCAGTGGATGAAATCATGGCCCAAAGCACCCAGTATGTATCCACAGTTCATCTGCCCAAATAACCACAGCCGCGCGGTCTTTCCACACTGTCTTACTTTAAAGGTGCTGTTGGTAAGATTTAAGAGATATTGAGTGTATCAGCTTTTAGTGAGGGAAATACTATGTGAGAACATGGGTTTCAGATTGGCTGCATAACACAATTTACAGCCTGTGTAAGCCGATTCTGATTTGAGACAGCTCCCTGCTCATTTCTGATCAATCAGGGCAGGGCAATCTCTTTCCAGATTGGTCCAGGGAATCCATGTCAATCTCTGGTCGGTGACTGCACCACTTCTCAACGGCCTAGAAACGTAGGGAGTGAGAAAGCAGAGAGGGTCTTTTTGGTTGTTCAGTTTCCAAACTGTGCTCGCTTCAGCTCTCTCTCTACAACTCTAAAATCCAACCAAAACACCTTTAAGGCTCATTAACACATGATAAAATTACACATGATATCATGTAGAAAAAACATACACGTACCTTCTTCCTGATGGGGATTGGTTACTTCTGGAAATAATTGCGTATCAATGTATACCTAAATGATATGAAGGGAAGGATGATAGATACCTAAGGAGAATTTCCATTGGCTTCCTCGGTTGTCTTGCTCAGCACTGCTTTACCTTGTCTCTCCTAACATGTGCTTTGTGTGGTGGTTGTGTCCTAGACTTATAAATACGATGCAATGTTTACACACTGCATTATGTGTTTGGTCAAGTTTTTGTTTAAGAAATAATACAAGTTGATAAAGAACAGACATGTGTGTGCAGAACCGTTGTCAAGTGCTTTGCATGCTATTATAACGATAACACCAAGTAGAGACATGTCGCCAATACCACTTTATCACCACTAGAGGTCAGCATTACATCTGTTAAGTCAGAGCAGGGGAGTTGACTCATTTCCAGCTGCAACTGTCCCTTGAAATACTGGGAAATATAACATACAGTAATAATGCATCAAATATTATGTTCAATACTACAGGGAGGTTGAGATGTACAGACCCTAAAATGTGCTTAATGCCCCCCCCCCAAGAAAAATAATGAATTTCATTCTTACAGATTTTAAATGAACTGTAATAATTAAATTTAGGTGAATAATTAACCCCTCGTAAATGACGTCCATCGCTCCCCTGTCTGTGTGTCTCTCTCTCTCTCTCTCTCTCTCTCTTCCCCCCCCTCTCTCTCTCTCTCTCTCTCTCTCTCTCTCTCTCTCTCTCTCTCTCTCTCTCTCTCTTCCCTCTCCCTCTCCCTCTCCCTCTCTCTCTCTCTTCTCTCTTCTCTCTCTCCCTCCAGCCTCACTGCGTGTCCCCGGGGCGGGTGACAGTGACGACGAGACCAAGACCCCCTCTCCGTCCCCCCACCACGGGCGCTCCCGCCCTCCCTCGCTGGTGGCTGACTCCTCCTCTGAGTCGGACGAGGGCGACGCCCGCGGAGAGGTGAGCGATGGGGACAAGATGGCCGACCAGAGTGCCCTCCAGGGCTGCCTCTGGGCAACCACAACAAAAGGGCTTTTTCCTTCTCATACTGAAGATTATACTAACACCAGGATATTGTCAGTGTATCATGTAAAGTGTTCAGTACATACCGACAGACAGGCCAATTATTGCGCCCTGACGTTGGATTATGATGCATGATGGGTAACATATTCACAACGAAGGTGGAGTTAACGGGGCAACAACCAACTCGTCGTGAACAGTCAGGTTGAGGCGTCTTGCTCAGGGACACCTCAGCACTCAGCTAGGAGGAGTCGGGGATCGAACTAGCAACCTTGCGGCTGAAAGCCAACCTGCTCTTCCTCCTGAGCCAAATGCCGCCCACACTTGACACCGGACGTCTCGTTGATCTGTCGTGTTCCTCCTCCGTGTCCCCTCAGATGTTTGACATCTACGTGGCGTCGGCGGACTACACCCCGACGATCGCCTGCAAGGAGTCCATCTGTCTGAAGGAGGGACAGTACGTGGAGGTGCTGGATTCTGCCCACCCCCTCAAGTGGCTCGTCCGGACCAAGCCCACCAAGACCACCCCTTCTCGACAGGGCTGGGTCTCCCCAGCCTACCTGGACAAGAAGCTCAAGGTATGCCAAGATGAAGGCAGAACAAAGTCCTCAATGATGGAATGACCTTACTTCAGCGAATAGCTACAACCAGTCAATTAGCTTCAAAAGCGTTGAATATCTCTTCTGAGACGTCGTGTTTTCTTCTTGCTGCAGCTGTCTGCTGACACGGGCGACCTTCCAGAGGCGAACGTGGAGGAGGTTTCTGAGGGGGATTACAAGAGGAAGCTGATGTAAGCTCAGACAGGATATGGTCTCCTGAAGGTCACCTCCTTCAACGGTGCAAGACAGAGGTTTCAGAAGGCGATTTTAACAAATGTACTACAGTGACGAGATTACTACACATTTTTGGTTTGATTTGACCGCTACAGACACTCTGTCTGAGGGCGTTGTTGTCTGAGTTCTAGCATGTCTTCCCGCCAGCTTCGGGGAAAATTCGAGGTTACAAAAGTGTGTTGTGGTTCCGTCGGTCAGGTTGAGTGTAGTAGAGTCCCATTTCAACAACTGCCTCTAGCAACATAATTGGTCAAAATGAGGCCAAAGAACATGCGACACCAAGACTTGAGCTGCCTTCAGACTCCAGATCTGAAGTCAGATTTGTAAGACTTCTTTGTAAGGCTTCCTCACCAGTGAATGCGGTCTCTCTCCCCACCACTCAGGCAACTGATCCAGGACCTGGTGAGCAGCGAGGCAGAGTTTGTGAAGGACATGGAGTTCTTCACCTCGCACCACGTGAAGCACGGAAGCCACCCCGACGCGCCCGCTGACGTCTCCGCCCAGAAGGAAGCCATCTTCCGCAACATCGAGGACATCAAAGCCTTCCACGGAGGGTGGGTTTGAAACATGGCCATATCATCCACTCTGAGTACTGATTTACATTTAGGGCCTTTAGCAGACGCTTTAATCCAAAGCGACTTTCAATCAGTACATTCGTCAGAAGAAAGAGAAACAACAATATATTGCTGTCGGTACAGTAAGGATCTTCATAGAACCAAGTGCCAAGAACTAAGAACTACTCAGTTAACCTATTCCCCTTAAAGTTGAAACAACTGCTAAATGGTAAATGCACTGCATTTATAAGGCGATTTTCTATACAGTGGCCGCTGAAAGCGCTTTACAATATTGCCTTCACATTCCCATTCATACACACATTCACACACCGACGACGGTGTTAGCCATGCAAGGCGTCAGCCAGCTCGTCAGGAGCAGTCAGGGTGAGGCGTCTTGCTCAGGGACACCTCGACACATCGACGCTAGGAGGAGCTAGGGGATCGAACTAGCAACCTCCCGGTTACCGGCCAACCCGCTCCACCTCCTGAGCCACATGGCCGCCCCTTAGACCCCAGAACGTTAAAATAACTTCCTGTCGCAGGGCCTTCCTGCCCACGCTGAACGAGTGTGTGACGGACGACGACATCGCCATGCGCTTCCTGAGGAACAAGGAGGGCTTCGAGAAGTACCTGCAGTACCTGGTGGGCCAGGGCCAGGCCGAGGCGGCCGTGGGAGACAAGGCCGTCCACCACTTCTTCAAGGTGCCACACCTACAAGCCTCCCTACATTCACATTTACGTTCAGGGCATTTAGCAGATGCTTTGATCCAAAGCGACTTACAATAAGTACATTTGTAAGAAGAAGAGAAACAATGTCACTGTGTCGGTACAGTAAGAATGTTCATAGAAACAAGTGCCAAGCACTAATAATTATTAGGTTAAACCATTCCCTGTAGCAAAGGAAGCTAGGATAAGATGCTACACAATGCTAAGCACTATTTTTAAGTGCAAGGATGTACAACATTCAATAAGTGTGCACATTAAGTGCCAGGATTAGACACACAATAAGTGCGTAAGAGAGGTTTAGGGGTGTAGGGGGGAGGTTATGCAGAGTCCAGGTGAACTCTGAACCAGTGAGTCTTGAGTCTTTTGCGGAAGCTGGTGAGCGACTCTGTGGTCCTGACCTCGACAGGGAACTCGTTCCATCGCTGCGGTGCCTAAAACCGAAGAGTTGTGCCGGTGAAATATGTAGCTCGATGTCCTGAAGTGGTTCGAACCGCGGTGGTGTGTGTGTGTGTGTGTGTGTGTGTGTGTGTGTGTGTGTGTGTGTGTGTGTGTGTTATCTGCTGTGTAGGAGTACACTGACAAGGAGAAGGCCGGCTCGGAGCACCCTGTGCTGAGCATCAACGCCTACATGCAGAGGCCCCTGGAGAGGATCCAGAAGTACAAGGCCATCCTCAAGGTGAGAGTCTGATTGTGGATTTGCATTTGTTTCATCTTTACGAATTCATGCCTATAGAAGAGGACTAGGGCCACATGGGAATGTCTTTTGACTTCAAAGTCAGAATGGGGGCGTACCTATGTTCCCCGGGTCCTATGTTCCCCGGGTCCTATGTTCCTCGCTTTGTGTGTGACCGGGTAACATATGACCTTGTGAGCAAATCTTTTTTTCGGAGGATGGCCTCTTATTCGCCTGTGATTGGTTAGAATGTCTCTCCTCCGATTGGTTATGGTTAGGGTTAGGTTAAGGGTTAACCCTCACCCTAACCATAACCCTAAACCTGACCCTAACCCTTTGCACCCGGGGAACATAGGACCTGGGAAACATAGGGATGACCCCGTCAGAATTCTGAGATTAATGTCAGAATCTTCTATTTTGATTTGATGATACGATGATCATCTTATCAAGAGAACTTTGTTTTAATTAAAGTCAGAATTCTGTGATCCAATTCTGATTTTATTCTCAGAGTTTGGACTTACAACTCATACCTAACGCGGAGGTTCCCGCTAACACGTAGCACCGACCGTTAGCCGCGGCTAACGGTCGGTGCTACTTGTTAGAGGGATCAATGCTACGTGTTAGCGGGATAACCCCGCTAACCCTCAGCGCTCCCCCGTCACCACCGTGTCGCCCCCCGCAGGAGATGCTGCGGAACAAGGCCCGCAACGGGCAGAACTGCTGCCTGCTGGAGGAGGCCTACTCCACGGTGTCCTCGCTGCCCCAGCGCTCGGAGAACACGCACCACGTGGCCATGATCGAGAACTACCCGGCCACCCTGGGGGTGCTGGGGGAGCCCATCAGACAGGTGCGCACCGCGGAGCCACTGGGGGCCGGGGTGGGGTGGTGGGGGGGGGGGTGAACATTAGGAGCACAGGCTCTGTCCCAGGGGGGGCGGGCGGATAGGTGTTACCTGGTTACCGTCTGTTTTTTGTTTTGGTTGTTAATTAAGAGTTTTCCATTAGGTTATGGAAACTCTCTAGTGAGCTAATGGCCAAGACCCGCTGACTCAGCGTGAATACTATTTGCTGTTTATATTAATATTTGTACATGAAACCATGGAACATGTACTTATAATATATATTTATTTTTATAATAATAATAATAATACACAATAAAAATATCTGGATGTTCACAGTATCAACAGATGTATTTATTTATTTAATGATCTGTATTCTGTGTAAAACAAGAAAATCAAAAAAGATAATTGAATAAGAATATTTCAATTATCTTTGAATAAGTTAATTTAAACAGAGAAGGGTGGGTAGTAGCATATACTACAACTACTACTACTGCTACTACATATACTACATGTTTTACTTATTTCTACTCCTTTACAGATGTATTCGAAACAAAACGAATCGACTCCAAATATGCGTTGCCTCTGGGGTGAACATGTCCTGTAACCAAACGGCTTTGTGTTTTGTGTCGTGTTTCTGCCTTATCGTTTTCGTCGGACCCAGGGGCCGTTCCAAGTGTGGGAGGGGGCCCCAGGCATCCGGTCCTCCTCGCGGGGCCACCACCGCCACGTGTTCCTGTTCAAGAACTACTGCGTCATCTGCAAACCCAAGAGGGACAGCAACACGGAGACGCAGGCCTACGTCTTCAAGAACATGATGAAGGTGAGATTGCCCCCCCCCCCCCTGGCCCAAGACGCTGTGAGGGGCCGCTTGGGCATGCTGCATGTGGAGACACACACACACACACACACACACGTATGAACCAGTCTCTGTGGGGACCCACTACCTTGGATAAGACGCTTCACAATGCTAAGGACTATTTTTAAGTGCAAGGACGTACAACCAACAGTATGTGCGTACATTAAGGGCAAGGGCGTACATCTTACAATAAGAGTGTACACTAAGGCCCCGTCCACACGGAATCGTTATTTTTGTGAAAAACGCATATGTCTTGTGCGTTTGGGCCGACCGTCCAGACAGATCCGGGGTTTTCGGTGGCCGGAAACAAACTTTTTTTAAACCAGGTCCGAGTGTTGATAAGATAAAAACGGCCCTATGCGTTTTCGTGTTCGGATTCATGTGGACGCCAAATACGAAAACGATGTATTCGAATTTGTTTTATTTTATTTGTATTATTTTTGTAGCTTTAAATACAGCCCCTTGGTAAATTAAATTACTGACAGCACATTAAAAAGTATTTTCTGCTCAATCTAAAAGGTTTAAAATCTGCCTTTCTCCGCCTGTCTTCTTCTTATATCGTTGGAGAACCAGCGCCACAGAGTGGCCTTGAATATGTACTACAGCATTTCTCCGGCTAGATGCGTTTTCGCAATGAGTCCGTCTTTACGGAGATATTACTGAGACGCATCAAAGGGAAACGGTGGCCAGAAGATTTTTTTCACCCGTGTGGACGGGGCCTCTTGTTTGGTGTCGCCCGCAGCTAAACAACATCGACGTGAACGAGACGGTGGAGGGCGACGACCGGGCGTTCGAGATCTGGCACGAGCGCGAGGACTCGGTGAGGAAGTACACGCTGCAGGCGCGCACCGTCATCATCAAGAACTCGTGGCTCCGGGACCTCAGGGAGCTGCAGCAGCGCTACACCATGCCCGCCTGGAGTGAGGGAGCACCCACACACACACATGCATTTATACACACACGCACACGCACGCACGCATGCACACGCACACACGCATTTATATACACACACGGTCACATTCACACACACACACATGCATTTAAACACACACACACACACACACACACACAAACGCATTTATACACACACACTCATGCATTTATACACACAAACACATACACATACAAAACATTTATACATTTATAAACACACGGTCACACTCACACACACACACATGCATTTACACACACCCACACACACAAACACACACACACACGCATTTATACACACACACTCGTGCATTTATACACACAAACACACACACGTACAAAAAAACCACACACACAAAAAATAAAAATAAAACACCCACACACACAAACATATACATACACACACACACACACACACACACACACACACACACACACACACACACACACACACACACACACACAAACACTATTTATGCACACTCATTCATAGTTCCCCATCCACACGTCGGATGGCTCCTCTCTCTGCAGGCCCCCCTGACTTCGAGGCCATCCTGGCAGACTGCACGGCCGAGCTGGGACAGACTGTGAAGCTGGCCTGCAAGGTCACCGGTGTCCCCAAACCCGTGGTCAACTGGTACAAGGGTAGGTAAAGAGACGGTCTGAGGAACAGCGTTTAGGATTGATGCACACAACTTTATTAATAGCTTTGTTACAGCGAAGCAGCAGTGTGGACATAAGACAATGCAATAAAAGTGTGTAGACATAAAATATAAGTTCATTATGCACAGTCAATGTTTTAACAACATAACAGAGTTGTGCCGTCGTCTTGACGCTTGAACTTCAGCGTAGTCTTCAGCATGACCTTCATCTCGTCCTCGTCTTCGACCTAAGATGGCCGCCCGGTGCAGGCGGACCCGCACCACATCATCATCGAGGACCCCGACGGCTCCTGCACCCTCATCCTGGACAACATGACCGCTGACGACTCCGGCCAGTACATGTGCTTCGCCACCAGCTCAGCCGGCAACGCCAGCACCTTGGGCAAGATCACCGTCCAGGGTAGGTCTGGACAGAGCGCTGTACCCACCCCCCCCCCCATACCGCACCGCACCCCACCGTACCGTACTACACACCGTACACACTGTTGGGGTTCAGGGTGGCTGCACAGGGCCGGGCTGAACCAGGTTGGAACCTTGGGCTGAATTGTAAACAGGGTGCTTCTTTAAGTGCCTCCACGTTTTGTGAACAACACCCACACACACACACACACACACACACACATCCACAAACTCACACATTAATACACACACACACACACGCACATACACACACTTATGCATTGATACACACAAACACACGCATTTATGCACACACAGACGCACTTATGCATTATACACACGCAACAGATGACATCTCCATCTTGGGCTTCCTTCCAAACCGTGTGCTGCTTCCTCCAGTGCCTCCACGCTTCGTGAACAAGCTGAGGAACTCCTCCTTCGTGGCCGGGGAGGACTCCCAGTTCACCTGCATCATCCAGAGCGCCCCTACCCCCAAGATCAGGTGTGTACATCGGCTGTCCCACGAATCAGACCTTAGAGTGAGTGACGCCAAAGTGTCCACCCGCCCTACCCCCTGAGCTTCATCGGTTCTGTGTCCAAGGTGGTTCAAGGAGGGCCGGCTGCTGACGGACCAGGAGAAGTACCAGACCTACAGCGAGCCCCGCAGTGGCGTGCTGGTCCTGGTCATCAAGGGCCCCACAGAGAGGGACCTCGGGCACTACGAGTGTGAGGTACGACGTCCCCCGTCCCCCCCACATCACCAGCACCCACACTCCGAGTGGGGGGTCGTAAATATACGACCTGTTAAGCCCTTTGAGACCGTACCTGTGATTAAGCGCTGCACAAATGAAATAAAGGTTCATTTCATTGAATTGAGCTAGGATGCTCCTCATGAATACCGTATGAGAGACTTGCCATTGTTGCCGTTGGTTAATCAAAGAAACACCTAAAATGAGTGTGATGTTTTCCTCGTGCGGCAGTTGTCCAATCGTCTGGGCCACGCCAAGTGTGCCGCTGACCTGGTCCTCCCGTGTGTGGCGACTCGCTCTGCCGCCCAGGGCGTCACCATCGAAGGTAGGAGCTCCGTCACTCACTGCTGCCCCATTGTAGTCTCTCCGTCGGGCCTAGATCTGGAACCCGTAGACAGTGGACGTTCCATGTGGATTTGCACTCGCAAGATGGATCCATTGTTTGTGCCGTAGATTTCATAGTGAGTGGAACGTGTTCACGTCCGTACTACTCCCGTTGGACCCTCACACCGCCCCCATTATGCCTTGTACCCATAGTGACTGAGCAGGAGACTAAAATACCAAAGAAAACCATCATCATGTAAGTGACGTAGAGAGACGGAGGCGTCTGCACGGAGCGCACCATGTTTTTGACCTGTCCGACACTTATTGTGTGTATGCTGTCTGGTAACATACCAAAGATAACATTTCCAACCTCATTTCAATATAATTTGCATCTACGTAGTGAACAGAATGTGTAAATGCCTGGTGTGTTGTGCGTCTGTGTTTCCTCCTGCGTTGTGGCGTTACGCATGCATGGTCATTTGATGTGTGTAGCTTGAGTATGAAGCGCAGTCCACTAAGTATATAATGAAAGGATAACAAACTGCTTTAAATGAATACGTATATAAATATAGAATCACACAGCATCTCTAACTGGGCCTCACGCGTTGGTTCCTCGCCCTGTGGTCGCTAATGGCTCCGAGAGAGGCCATTAGCCCCCAGGATTTATGGTTTTAATTCATGTGGTCCTACCAGATTAACCCCTTCTCTCCCAGCGCGGCTCTGAGCCCTTCCACAGGCAAGAGTGCTAGCTCTGCGTGTGCTACTAACAGCGAGGTGACAATCTCACTAGCATGCAGCCCCCCCCCCGTCCGCCCCACTGAGAGGGGAGCTCTGACGTCTGTCTTCCCCCCCCCCCCCGTGCCCCCCCGTGCCCAGCGAGGAGACCATCACCACCGTGGTGAAGAACACGCGCATGAAGCGCCACAAGTCGCCCGGCTTCTCCACCACCGCCACCTTCCGCACCGAGACCTCCACCCCGGAGCCTGCCGCGTCCCGGCACCGGCGGATGCCCCCCGCCAGGAAGACCACCATCCCGACCCTCTACGTGACGGAGCCCCAGGGCGCCGAGGCCCGGGCGGCGGAGCAGCAGCAGCAGCAGCGCAAGCCGCGCTGGGTGGAGGTGGAGGAGACCATCGAGTACAAGGTCAACAAGTCGCCACGCCTCTCGCGCCGGCGGGGGGTCTCGCCGGCGGGGTCCGAGCGCTCCGTGGGGGGCGGCTCCGTGATGGGGGGCCTGGGGGCCCGACCCAGGCGCTCGCCGCCGGAGAACCCCAACGCCAACAACTCCAACAACAAGCTGGTGGAGCAGCTGGCGGAGGACGACGCCCCCGGCCAGCCGCTGTCCTGGGACGCCCCGGGGCACGCCGCCCTCCCCCCCGGGCCCGCCTCCTCCTGGACCCCCGGCGGCGGGGCCTTCGAGGTGTCCTCCGTCTCCCACGGCGCGGCTGGGGAGGAAGACGACGACGACGATGGGGAGATGGACGACGAGGAGACCGTCATCGTCGAGCCCGACAGCGACGACGGGGACGACCGCGAGCCCATCGGAGAGCCTAAGATCCTGTCCCGGGACGGGCGCGTGCTGACCCTGGAGGACCTGGAGGACTACGTCCCGCGGGAGGGCGAGCGCTACGGCTCCTCCGCCCGCCCCCCCGCGGAGAAGCCCTGTGAGATCGCCGTGCTGCAGCGGGAGATCGGGGGCTCGGCCGTGGGCCAGCCCGTGCTGCTCAACGTGGGACGTCCCCTCGCCGCCGCCGCCGCCCCAAGGCAGCGGGGCGGATTCTTCAGCCGCTTCCGGGACCACCTCCCCGACGGCCTCTTCTCCTCCTCCTCCTCCTCCTCCGTCGGGCCCCGGGGCCCGGCGAGAGACGTCCCCATCCAGGTGAGCCACGCCCATCTGGAGGTCCAGCCCTCCTATTGCTCCGAGGTGCAGAGAGTGGAGGGCGGCCAGCAGAGCTACAAGACCCGGGTGGTGGCCCGGACCTATGACTACACCCCTGCGGGGAACCCCGTCACCCTTCAGTTCGGTAAGAAGCCCTACGGTGACCAGTAGGAGACGGGGAGACCAGCAGTGGCGGTATCGGTATCACAACCCCTGGTAGTCGTAAATGGCAACATTTCTAGATTGAAGGCTGTTTGAAGTGCATGTTGTTGCCGTGCGTTCGCTGCACATGACGGCTCATTCCACTGTAAAGCAGAACACCGCGAGATGAGGGACAGCCCGGTCGACCGGTTGTCTATTTCCGTTGGAGGCGTCACATCGGCTGTATAATCTGGCAGCACTGAGGAGGAATTTTAATCATAACTACGGTACTATATTGTTAAGGAACAAGTAAAAGTGCTATATTGTTTTGTTAACTTACTAATTTTGATTTCCGTTGGCCATCAAGATAACTGATGCTGTAAATGTCATTTTAGCGATCAACTGATATTAGCTTGTTTGGGTATTGAAAGAAACATTGAAAATGGTCTTGAAAACGCATTTTCATTCCCGTTTTATTTTACAATGATTGATTTCACACATACAAACATTGTATTACCTTGAGTTGTTGAAGGCTGTAAATCTGTAAATCTGCAGTCGTTTGAAATTAAAAGCTCTGCCTAAACGAGCTCAGCAGAAGTGAATAGTTAAATGAATGAACAAGATGTCAACGGTTTATTTAGTCATCTGTATTTGAACAGATTGCTTTTCACAGAGATATATAACGTTTAACTGAGTTTTGTCCAGATTTTCACACAACGAAAACGTCTTTCTGAAGAATTGGTAGAGTGACAACAGACCTCAGTGGGAAATCAAGCGATTAAAAGTTTGAGTTTTTATCAGCATGGAACATGGATTCAGTTCATGAGGCACTGGATAATTAAAGGTATTACTGCTCAGATATTTTAATATCTGCCGATGCAGTGAAGTCACCAAGGAACTTATTAAGGATGTAAGACAGATTCAAAGTCGATTTATTTAGGAGTGAAAGCATGATATGTATTAGTTTTTCAAAAGCAAATGTATTCATATCAGTTAATGAAATTAGAAGTTGATTAACTCATATTTAATAACTGGTGGATAGGAGTACAAACGATTGATTAAAGTGCTTAAACTCACGTTATTTAAAATATTTGGTTTAAGATAATCTATAGCCAGTAGTTTATTTGAAAAGGTAGTATTGTTCTTTGAGGTGTTGTAGAAGTGCATCAAGTATTTTGTGTAATCCTTTCAGAATAAATAGATTACTACCTGTACTGTACATTTTGAGATTTCATGAGAATCATGTTATCAGAGTGAATCTAAAGTAAATAAATTCAATCAAACTAGGAAATATGATTCAAATGTTTGTTGCTATCCATTATTGTAGTAAGACCATAACTCATCCTACTAAGCAAGAACAGAAGGAGAAATCCCAAAGAATTATTAGCGTTTCTCTATGTAAGGTTACTTTATAAAGAACAAACTGCACGCAGGAGAAGCAAAACCTTGTTACTACACTTTTATTCTACTGTACACATACAAGATACATGAAAAGCAAGTATGCTTTAGAAATGGGCACTGACTGGAACAATGTGAGTACTTTCCAGTCTAGCATAAATCTAGTACAAACACCATATTATTGCTAAAACATGAAAACCAAATTCTTTCTTCATTATGGTTTAAAACAGTACGGAATGAGTATTAAAAGTATTTTGAATGATTCATTCATAAACTTTTTCAGGCTTAACTAAAGTCATCAGTTGATTAAAAATAAGTTAATAAAGTTGATAATCAGGTTAAATTGTCCCATCTGAATCAGTGGTGTGTACATGATGCAAAAAAACAGACAAATAGGATTTGAGATTAATGGTTGTTCAGGCCTATGATATAAAAGTACAACTGGCATTTAGCCTGTCAAATAATAATCCCATAGCAAAAATAATGTTCCATATCCGCGTGCATGTAGAGACAACTCCTTTTTATTTGTAAACGTTTCCACTTGAGTTGAATCCCTCTCTTTCAACCAAGACTTGACTATCGATTGGCTATCGCCCTGGAAGAAAAACCTCTGGAATCCTATCAGTTCAACAAGTAGGTCATTGTGTTTTGGGGTTTGTTTCCAAGAAGGCAATTGGAAGCCATGTTCCTGAAATTAGTTTAACCATACACGTCATAACGTGGCCTATCTTAGACATATCCAGCACCATAGACAAGTGTATCCTCAATGTCCATTTTCCATTCAGTTGAGGAATTGATAGGTTTTTGTTATTGTACGAAGACTACCATTACAAGCCAAAAAGGGAAAGCTAAAATATCATATTTAACACAATCAGTCTCAACCTTCGTTGACTAAACATATGGACAAGTCTGGGGATGGCCAGGATGTTATCTGCCATTAACCTGCTCCTTCTAAAGGAACTACCATCTCACAAAAACAATCCTGAACCCAGTGGTACCAACAAGAACATTAATTCAGATATTTAACACCCCTCCCTAAAATGAGGTGTAACAAAGGAGGTAAAATAAAAGGCCCAAGGAAACAAAGTTCTAGGGAAAACCGCATTGGGGACATGCTCGCATGTCAAAAGTGATTTGGGTCGGGTTAAGAAACAGCTTCTGGAATTACCCGCTCTGGAGGAATGCTCCGGAATGGGGGCGGGGTCTGCCTGGGGGAGGAGAAGGGGGGGGGGGGGGGAGGAGTGACGGGCAGCACCTTCCAAGTGTCCGTATTCCAGCGTTTCTTTACAAAGTCATGCCGGTTTTCTTCACTTGGTTTATTTCCTGAAAAACACGAGAAGACGTTTGAGTTACATTCAGTTTCAGACAACCAGGGACTTTCGGAAGTGTCCAAATACTATAGTTTTAGACTGTGCCCTATGTAGCAACAACAAAGGAATTAACCTATTTATAATTATTAAAACTAGGAGAACTTCCACAACATTTGACTCCACAAACCAGACGGACAGACCGGTGCTTTTTCATCCCTGACTGATTTATTTTTGAGATAACAAACCCGGGAGTTGCTTACACTGTCATGAGGTTGGATTTCCGACCCAGTAGTTTAACCATAGTTCAGGACTCAAGCAACGGTTGCAGTGGATCACTTCCCCCCCCCCCCCCCCCCCTACGCGACTCACCTCCAGCAGAACGTCCTTCAGCTTCCCATAGGCGTCCTCCAAGACGTCGTTGACGATGCAGACGTCGAACATACCCTCTTCTTTACCTGCAAACGGGCGGAAATTACTTGAAAGATTGAAAGAAGCCACACAACGAAAGATTACTTATTATGAATTATTTAAAAACAACATAACTATTCAAATCGATTCAAATATATAATACTTTTGTGTGATATTTTTTTACGAATATGATAGTTATGATTATTTTCTGAAACCCATTACATGTACTGATTGAAAGCAGTGTTCTAATTGATGATGTGATTATTATTTTAATGTCGTTTTTTGCATTTGAATTTAGGGCATTGGCAGACAATTTCATCCAAAACGACGAACAATAAGTACATTTGTCAGAAGAAAGAGAAACAACAATATATCGCAGTCAGTTCAGTAAGAATGATCATAGAACCAAGTGCCGAGCGATTACAGCTGCTAGGTTAACCCATTCCCCGTACACCCTGCAACAAAGAGCTAGGACAAGATGCCGTGTTACTCACTGAACTCCACGTCGAGGCGAGCTGCGTGCAACCGCTTCTGCAGACCCTCCTCTGACTCGGTCTTTCTGTCCCTCAGACGCTTCTCCTGAAACACATCGCCGCAGAGCCAATCACACACCACCGCCACGGTTACACAAACACTAGAGTGGTTCCCGTACTAACACCAGTATCCAACATTCCTCTGATGCTGCCTAAATTGCGGGTATCGGCAAGTAGTACGCAACTCTATGCGCCGACCGGATACCATCACGTGACTCATTTACTACCCAGGCAAAGAACATCGCTGACACCACGGTGTTACGCTGCGTTCGTTAACCGTCGGAGGTGGAAAGTCGGAATGGGAAACGTGTCAACTCTGGCCTACGTGCGTTCGAGCTACCAAGTCGGAAAGACATGGATGCTCACGTTTAACTAGAATGTATTATTACGATTATAGATTATAAATGTAAATGATCTAGTTCTGGAAAAAAGGTTGGTCGGCAGCAAGTGAACCGACTGTACATTGCCGTCATCGTTAGAGAACCTTTCAATAAGAACCGGAGCTATTAGCAGTTGGAATGCCAGGTTCTTCATCGGTACTCGGTATCGGCCGATACTCAAGTCAGGGAATCGGGAATTTAAAAAATGGTATCTACGCAAACAACAAACACTCAAACAACAAACAGTCATTCAGAAGATCATCAAGAGGGCGTGGTGCTGGAGCTTTGATAGACAGGCGTCCCGCCCGTACCAGGATGTCCATGGACGGCGCCTGGATGGACACGTAGATGGCGTTGAGGTCCGTCTTCTTGATGTTGCGCACGCCCTGCATGTCGATGTCCAGGATGCAGATGAGGTTCTTGGCGCGGACCGCCTGCACCGCCGCCTTGCTCGTGCCGTACATGTTCCCCGAGAACACGGCGCTCTCGATGAACTCGCCGTTGGCGACGGCCGTCTGCATGGCGTCCTTCGTGACGTAATGGTAGTCTGAGAGGGGGGAAGGAGAGGGTCGTTGAGGTCAAACTCACATCGTCTTACAGTTGTGTGTGCGTAACAGAAAAAGAGACTGGAATTCAATCAGTTCAACGAGTAAGGCCGCGTTCACATCTAGCGTTTTTTTTTAATCTGCCAGCGCTTGTTTTACATTATATTCCTATGGAGCAGAGCGTTTCTGGAAAAAGTCTCGGCCGCTTTTTTAAACGCCTCTCCCAGCGTTCTTTTCTGCCATATGGAGCGTTGAAAAAAGTTCAACTTTCAGGAAGAAAGCAGCCGACGTCAGGCGTCTTTTGGGCAACTGACCAATCACAAGCGGAACATTGACACTTCGTCACGAAGGAAACTCTCAACTGTCAAAACAAGAAACTGGCAGACAAATCACTTGGGAAAGTGCCGGTGGAGCGATTAATAGTTTTAATTACAGAACATGTCGAGATCTACAACATGTCTAATGGGCTCTAGCCTGGATACGTAGTAGGCGAGTAACGTCGGGTCTAGAATGGATTCGTTGTTAGGCGATAGAAAAAACGCTCTCGGCGCTTTTAGGGCCAAAAACGCTGCCAGCTTTTCTTTTTGTTGAAAAAACGTTAGGCTCAACTTTTCTCTATTACAAAAAACGCGAGATGTGAACACGGCCTAAGTGATTGTTTTTTGGTGTTCGTGTTCCCCGAGAAAGCAGTTGGATAGAAACCATGTCAGTCTGAAAGAGGAGACAGTCGTTGATTTAAAACTCCATCTTACAATTGCGTATACCTTTTACCATTTATACACAAATGGTAAATGGACTGCATTTAAGACAGCCCTTTTTTTAACCAGTGCTCAAAGCACTTTGACAATATCCCTGAACATTCACCCACTGATGCACACATTCACCCACCGACGGCAGTGTCAACTAACCAGGGCGAGAGCCAGCCCGTCGGGAACGGTAAGGGTGAGGCGTCTTGCTAAGGGACACCTCGACACTCTGGGGATCGAACCAGTCAACCGATAGTGTTGTGTATCCTATGAGGTTAGTATGTACAGTACGGTGATGGGAGTGCTGTACCTTTGCCATTCTCTTCACCAGGACGTGGCTGTCTTGTGGTATCTAAAAAGGATGAGAAACATTCCAGTTAGGAATAGCGACACAGGTCCGACACGTAAAACACGCAATATCACCTACAGCTGAACCGGCAACAGATCCGCAACAATCCTAACTTTTAATTTAAAATCGACACAAGCTATTGTGCCACACACTGATCTTTCATCCATGTCTTCATCACACACACACACACACACACACACACACACACACACACACACACACACACACACACACACACACACACACACACACACACACACACACACACACACACACACACACACACACCCCCCCCCCCGACCGAGCAGCCATCAGCCTACGACTATGACTTGACTACATTAATCTCTCATCCCTCTCTTCATCCGACACATACAGTAGACTAGACACACTACAACCGCTAATACAGAGCACCCATCGCGGCAGCCGACTACAACAGGAGACCTGACTTACGGGAGACGCTGAATCCGAAGACGCCGTCGTACTCCTTCATGAGCTTCTTGAGCAGCGTGCTCTTGCCCGCCCCCGACGGTCCGCTCAGCACCACAGGCCTCGGTCCAGCCATAGCTGTGTGTGCGAGACAGAGAGAGAGACGGGGAGAGAGAGACGACGACGAACGAATGACAGAGCGTGAGCGACGGTGAACAACAGGAGGAGGAAGGAGGACAAGGAACTGTAATTGTGGGCGAGGTTCCTAGGACGAGGAGTGTTTTTAAAAAGGCTAATCATGCTTACAGAGGGTGGGGTAGTTCATTAGGTAAACTGAACACAAAGTCAACGTAATCAGGGATGTGCTAGCGCCGTGTTGTGACCGGATAAAGCTGACTCGAACACACACACAATCAGACTCTCCCACTCGACCAGACCTTTCTGCTTGTCAACAGGTCCACCTGTTACCATGGAGCCCTGATGAAGAGTGTTTGCACTGCTCAAGAGGGTCCTTCACCTAATCGCGGTCGGGCAACGACGGATGGGCTATTTAGGTCGAGAGGTGTGGCAGCCTTTTATCGAATACATTCAAAGCAAAAGTGAACTAGTACAGATTACATTTGTCATGTAGTGCATAGACATCAAATATAAATTACAGTTTATCGCAACAATATAAGGTCATATATCATGATGTTTGCCTAACCTACAAAAGTCCTTCCTTTGAAATAGTTGTGAACCGGTTGCCCGGGTCTCTCTCCTTACCTCTGTACCTGTACTCCGCCTAGACCAGGTGCATTGTGTGCGTTCATTGAGGAGAGGCAGAGTAATGAGGCCAGCGAATAAGAAAGTAGGAGGCTGCTAACCTCAACACCAGGAAATGGGTTAACATTGTATAACCTTATCTTAATTATCGCTTCTGATGTCGAGCACAATCTGGAATCTGTCATCTACTGCAATTTTATAACAATGACCTTAACAGAAATTGCCTGTCAAAATGGGAATAATTGGTAGGCCACTTTTGTAAACAGCAGGCAAATTGGTTGCCCTACCCCTAACCCTATTGGAACAACAGCATGGAGGGCCTATTCCAGCACACACAGATTGCTGATATTGTATTGGCTACTCAATGAATGAAGGCTGCATACATCTTCACGTTGTGCAAGGTAAACAAGGTGTGGCTCTCACAGCTGAAGGTGACAGATTCTGTGTTGCCTCTTGAAGGTTTGCACTAGAGTCGACAGAAGGCTAAATTAAGCCATAGGGCAGCTTGCTCGGTGGAGCTGTTCTCAGGGTCTGTACCAGGTGTTGGTATAGCTTTTCAGTTTGAAAAGCCATACAACATGTCACTCATTGAAATGGTTGTTGAAAGAGCCAAAGAAGAGTTTATATAATTATAATCCCACCTTTTTGTGGAAGATAATAATTTATTAATTCATTCCATAGACGTGACCGATTAGGCTGATGTCATGTTACCTATACTGGCGGTTTATGATCGACTGATTGAGGATCCTGATTTATTTCAGCCAGATTCAATCACTGCAAGAGTCAAGTAACTATTTTGCTCTGAAAGGCCATGGGTTTCTGACCCCTTGTGTATACTGATTCAATGACCCCTATGCTGTAGTGTAGACATTCATGGACTGAACACTGTATAATAAAACAAATACCCATTTTGATAAATTATAATCCAAATAGGCCTTCCAATCAAATGTCGTGTGCAGCATTGAAACAAATATCGACATAGAAGAATGTAAAGGAGTACATGCAATTATAGTGCAGGAGCTTCTCCAATGAAACTGTGAGACGGAAATCAGGAGCATGCGATGGAACGAGTGGGTTTCAATTAACCATGTAACCCCATGTTCAAACCCTTGTGACACTTCAGCATAGGTTAACAGGGCCGTAACTTCTTTCATGGAAATCAATTACATTGAGATTACAAATATCTGGAGAAAATAAGCCAATAATGTCGGCAGGCCATATTTAAACGTAGTTTATTTTATTTAGGTATCCACAGAGTATATGTGCATACCTGTTGCTATTTTCTTTTCATTATCCTGCCTATGTCAAACTCAACCTAGTTTGGTCTGGCTTTGCGAGACTAAACTCAACCTCGTATGCCATAACCAAGTTAAATCACCTCACATTTAATGCTTACATTCTCGATTAACCACAAAGCAACACAACAACCCTGACGGAGCTGGGATTAAGTCACTAACAGCATCGACAATAATCATAATTTTCAACCCTCATCATCCCATCTCTAGTCACCGCAGCTCAAACCAGGAACCGCTGATCGCGAGCGGGGTGACAACCGACCCCCAGCGGAGGGGAGCAAAACGACACAACGCCTTCATACCTGAAAAGAGTCTGGAGAAATTTCTCATGTACATCAGCGACAGCTTAAATCCGAGTAGACAGTATACCCGGTGGACCTTTCTCTCCTCTGGGAGCTTTAGTTGTGAGAGGAGCGATCACCGGAGAGCCCGGCGAGAGAGCGGCCCGCAGCACATGATGATCTCACGTCATCATCATGGGCCGCAGCGTCGGATACATTAAATTGGCGGGGGTCGCATCACCGACACACCCTTTTTAAGAGTTACACTCGTTTATCTATTAAGACTCCAGATTCTGGTTAAAACACAAGGTGCATAAAGCACGCAACTCCCGTAATATGTAAAGAAAGGTGCAGACACGGGACGTTAAAATCAGCCTCACCCGTCCGCCTCCGTCGCGTACATTATCTTAAACGAAACGACCTGTGACAGTCGGTAAGTAGAAGTGTAGAAACAGCACACACTCTAGTGCCAGTAATCAATAAAGTAAACAATCCGCCCTACGCATCCCGAAAAGCGCCGAGTGACGACGGTGGGGAAACTCCCCGGATGAGCGACCCGTGGGCCTAGTGATCACCACCGCTCGAGTGAACCTATAGCCGGCTAGCACCGCTACACCACCGCGGTCCCTGAGAGAGAGAAGCCCGGAGAACCGCCAAGATGTTCGGGGCGTCGCGGTCCGGCGGCGTGCGTGGAGGCCAGGACCAGTTCAACTGGGACGACGTGAAGGGCGATAAGCACCGAGAGAACTATCTAGGTGAGTGTGTGTGTTTGTTTGTGTCGATGCTATCGTTAGCATTAGCCCAGATCGCTATTCTGATTTATTTTATGATTTAAATGCACACAGGCGCGAATAGCAGTACTCGATCGGGATCGGGATGCCCTTTGATAACACTCGTAGGAACACAGGCTTCAATAAAAATACATCACATTTTCTTATTTTCCATACCCTTATCCACGCGGCTCAGGTCCCTCATCACAACTCGCTTTGATTGGTCGAATAGCCCGAAACGAGGAGCTCTCTGAACCCTGACGCGACTGGTCTACTCTGAACCTTTGAGCAACCCACTGTCCCGCTGCAGTGTGGGACTCCCGCAGATGCCGCCCTCCCTTTTGTGTGATTGCCCCACGCTTACGTGTTGTTTATTTTTGGCAATATCCCCCCCAAACCATAATACCTAAACGGGCAGGGCTGAACGACAACTAGGAACTACACGTTGTGGATCACACGTGTTGCTGTTGCGTTCAGAAAGGAGGTTTACCCCTGACTGCCCTTTTCCACGTTTTGTGCCCATAATGTAATTCACTATACTAGACCGTACTGCCACTATAGCCTAGGCCTCCTACATGGATGAGGGCATTGCACTTACTTCTTGAACTCTTTACTTTCATTGTCACAAATGCATTACGTTGAATGCCTTGCTGGTCTTCACCTGTTTATCACCCTGTTCATATGCTGCTGCATTCCAATAATTCCCCATATAAATATACCATGTTGTCATTGTAAAATAGTTTCTCCCCCCCCCCCCCCCCCCCCCCCGAAATGCCACTTCATGATTTGTCTGCCTTAATTGCACTTAATGAACCATTCGATCCGTGATGCTCTGGTATGTTCAGGGAACTCTTTGATGGCCCCAGTCGGTCGCTGGCAGAAGGGAAAGGACCTGTCATGGTACGCCAGAGACAAGAAGGACGGGACACCTCTGACCAGGGAGGAGGAGTTGGCGGCGGTTAAAGCCGCGGAGCATGAGGCCCTACTGGCTGCGCTGTGAGTGGAACCGACCTCTGGATTAGAGATGTTCCCATACCATTTGATTCCTCCCGCTACTGATTCCTGAACTCGAGTGTCAGCCGATACAGAGTATAAACTGATACAGCTTCTAGAAATTTACATTTCT
Organism: Gadus macrocephalus; assembly: GCF_031168955.1. Taxonomy (NCBI): domain Eukaryota; kingdom Metazoa; phylum Chordata; class Actinopteri; order Gadiformes; family Gadidae; genus Gadus; species Gadus macrocephalus. Next base: position 4,810,263 of record NC_082389.1, read on the forward strand.
AATCTATAGTTGTGATAATACATATTATGTATCCTTCTAGTTAAGCTTCCATGCATCCGTGTTTTTAGTAGCTTGAACGCACGTAGGTCAGAGATGACTCGTTTCCCATTCTGACATTCCACCTCGGACCGCTAACGACCGCATCAGAACACTGCACGTGTTTGTGATGTTCTCTTCCTGTGTAGTAACGGCGCTAGTCACGTGACGGTATGGGATCGGCGCATAGACTCGCCGATACCCGATACTGCGTTGTAGGCGGTATCTGAGACCTTTCCGATACTGGTATCAGTGTCGGAACAACTAGTCTGGATCGGGAGGAGCATTGGAATTAGAAACAGATCTGTAATTAAGAAAGTCCAAACAAGCGCTCAAGACAATTCAAAATGTTTTTCTCTTTTTGTTTCAGAGGGCACAAAAATATAAAGAGGCAACCCACTGGCTTAACCAAAGAGGTAAGCAACGTCGTGATCGGGTGCTCAAGCATAATACCTGTGATGTTTCAAACATGTGATTAGTTTCTTACTCCCTGAATTGTTTCATTTCCGGCCCCAGGACTTTGCCGATGTGTGCAGGAGGGAGGACCCTGCTGGAGAGGAGAGAGATGTGGACCGTATCTCCGGCCTGGGCAGCTCCAGGTTATTATCTCATTCAATCGTCTTACTATCTAGTCTATTATTAGGTGTGCTTTTAAAGCAAGTTGAGGAAGGGAGAATGCCCGACGAGGTTTCCACTATCAGGAATTAATGGGCGACGCGAAGTGGATGACGGTTGCCTCCACGAAGTCCATTAATTCCTGATAATGGACACCTCGAAGGGCATTATCCCGCTTATACCATGGTCACTTGCCAAAGAAAATAAATGAATAATATTAATTTCTATTTGCATGCGTTTTACAATCCAAATTTTTTCACAAGCCATAACTTTGTTTCCCTGGTAACGCCTGAGGGTTTGACTAATACCTGAGACAGTCATTACCCTCTCGTAAGGTTCTTATGCAACGGAAACGTTGTTTACTCCTCCAGTATATAGGACGGACCTTAGCTACGACTTGGCAAGGGGGAGGTATTCTAGTCCGCTCAGCTATGAGGTAGAGAGCTAACGTTATGCATTGTACATATTTCAAATTCGTCCCAGGCTTTATATCACAGATACTATAGGGTCTATAGCATATAACCGCGTTTTCTGATTACAGTTTAATGCATTTTTCACAATTTACCAGCCCTCGTTTTGAAAGCTGAACAGATAATTTGACTGGAACTACTTAGCAGGTGTCGGTATATCAGGGGTTAATGCACACCCTGCAGCCAATCAGAATCGGGTATTCACCCAGACCATGGTATAAAGCTAATTGTGATACATGCCATTTACGAGGAGTTATGGGTAAAACGCGGCCAAGCTACAGGATTTCTTCAACCTGCCCAACAGAAACGGCAGATTCTGGAATCTGCCTGACTTTTAATTGTTCCCAGAATCATGTAGTGTGGCCCAAGCCATAAATACCTAGCTACATGTACGTAAACACAGACTTCTTCCCTGAGCAGCGCTATTCACTTCATTAGCCTTTTTCCAGTACTAGCAATGGTCTAATTTACACAACATTCTACTTTATAAAATGGCTAAAAACAATAGCTTAAGCTATGAGTCTCTATTGAATCAAACAATAAATCAGTAATTTAGCTGCTCTATAATGTAGTTATTTTTGTTGTATGAAACTGGTTTAAAGTGCCACTTGATACAGTGCAGGAGGAATATTGAGCTGCTCTAGGGAGCTGTGATTGAAGTGTCCTTAAGTGTGTTTCCATTCACAGTGCAGGATCACGGAAAATCCTGCTCTCAGAAAAGGAGAAGGAGGCTGCAAAAATGGGCTTGTCTGTCTTCACGGTAAGTGACTGGATATATATATATATCTATTATCTTAAAAAAAAACTAAACAATTCCTCTTTTATTTAAACACCATTCTGTTCCTAGTAGTGCAATTAAAATGATAAGTAAAGAATAAGAAGTTAATGACCACTCCTTTTCAAAAATACATTTGTATACACAGAATATGTGACAAAGAAATAAATGTAACTTAAAGTTAAAATGTGTTTTTTAATTTTGATTTTGTTGCAGCATCACAAAACGGAGGCTAATCCTGAAGCCTCAACCAAACAGCCGAGTGAGGGTGTAGATAAGGAGACGGGGTGAGTGGCACCTAAGTGAACACTTTACTATTTCATCCACATCTTCCATTTCGGTATCGGACAAATGCAAGCATCCAACTGTTGCTTCTCCTTTCAAAGACATGAGGGCAAAAAGAAGAAGAAGGAAAAGAAGAGCAAAAAGGAGAAAAAGAGGAAGAAGGAAAAGAAGAAAAGGCAAAGAAAAGACTCGTCTTCTTCAGATTCAGATGACCACAGGAAAAGGTTCATACCCCTTTAATATATTTTAGGCGGAGCAGAAATTCGTTATGAGACCGAGTCGCCACTAGAGGGCACTAGAGCACTGTCGAGACCTTTTTTTTGTTTTTTAACACGGAGATCCAGGGATTCAGAGACTCCTCGGTAAAGAACAATCTGAAAGACATTCAATTAACACGGGACACCTAAAGTTAAACCAGGTTTTTTTGTTTGTGTGTATGCATGCACACCAAATAGTGTGTATAATTGGCATTTTTTAAGTCGGGGCTCAGTTAGTGGTTAATCATGACCTTAGGCCATATTAACCTACAATGGCTGGTTGACATTTTTTTTGTTGCGGTATGTCATGAATGATAGACTTCTGGAGGCAGCCTCTTCAACCGCAGGCCTGCATCGGCTTAACTGACCCCCGCCAGGTCCATATCATTGATTGTTTGCTTCCTTTTACTCTTCAGGCACAGAAAGGACCACCATCATCATAATCCATCATGCCACAGTCAGAGTGGAGCCAGACCCCATGACAGCTATTCAAGGGGGGAGGCAAAGGCCGAGCGCCCCCCCTCCTCCCTTCCCCGTCGCCAGCGGCGACACGACACAGACTCCTCCGACGGGGGGTCCCACGTCCCCCGAAACAGAGGCGGTGGCAAGGTGACCCCTGTGGCTAGCACACAGAGCCACAGGCGACGCCACGACACAGACTCTGACGACTGATGTAGCCCGCCACCCTTCCCCTCGGAGACACACACAACACTCTGGACGGGATAATGAGCCCTCCGGCCCCCCACAGACCACCTGACCGTTGGTGTGTGTACCAGTGGATGTGTTCCACTCGGGCACAAACTGGGGGAAACTGCTGGGTTGATTTTAATTTTTTTATTTACTGAAGACATGCATCATCAGACATCTTATTTTTCAATAATTTTAATAAATGCTTAAAATGACTATTGGTGTGATTTAAATATTTTGATTACTTTTTCTAAGCTTATTTTGTTTTCTAAAGTCCTCCCAGGATTTCTGGTGATAGCCGTGCTAGACGCGCCGCGATGCCGAAGCTCATTGTGTCTTTCGTACCACTCGGCAGCCCCATGTCCCTTTCTATCACCCCTCTATCATGCCACTGCCCCATTGTCCTCCCCTGTTACGGGCCCAGCGCTGCGACTGGTAAGACACCATTGGAATGCACTCCACTAGTCATAATAGAGTGTAGTGTTTGCATTTGCCTTGAATTGCTCTGAAAGAGGGTATTCTGCTGGCTGGCACCTGGGGGGTGCACTAAAAAAAGAGCAAGGCATTCACAAAGAGGGGTGCAAAAAACCAGGCTGGTCCTTTTTTTTTTTTTTTTTTATATGGCCGGGCCGCGTCAGGACCGCCACACACACACACACACACACACACCCACCCTGCATCTCGGAGCAGCAGGAGAGCAGGCCAGACAAAGCCACCCTGTAAGGGACCCAGGACAGGCTCCCCTCCGGGTCCACGACCACCACTCTGCCTCCATGTTTTACAGGCCTGGCTGCGTTAACCATAGCAGCCTAATCAACGTGAAAGAACGCTCTAGATTGCCACCCAGCGGGGCTGTCCTCCCCTCGTCCACCGCCCCATTCACCTTTTAGATCCTGTGCATGCTAGGTTGTGCTTTTGCTTTCACTTTGGAGCCACCGGTTGCGTCCCAGGTCAAAGCTTGGCTCAGCAGGGGGGGCAAGATGGTGGCTTCACTGCTACGTCCCGTAAGGAAGCAAGGAGTTCTTGTTAGGGTCCTAAAGACTATTCCCCTTGAGCTCTGTATCAGGGGTTCACACTTTAGGGTTTGAACCAAAACGTGTATAACTTTTCATTACATGTCAAGAAGTGAGAAACTTTATTTTTTTAAGTAGTCTTCCCCTTTTCGTCTTCAAACCCCATCTTCCTTCCAATCGAAAAGGAAGTCATTCCATACATTGTAACGAGTAAAAGATAAAAATGCAAATGGATTTTAAGATCATTTTAATAACAGTGCCTTTTCCTCACAAAAAACCAAAGCTTAAGTAACCATACATACAAAAAAATTTAACAGTTTCAAACATTTTAGGCATTTATTAATCATGTGTTTTGAAGCACTACTAGAGACTGCTCCAAAGCAATAAAAACACCCACACCAGTAGATTGAAAAGCTTGAAAGACAAAAAAAGAGGCAACATGTGTTGGGGAACTGAGGGGCAGAAGTGCAGCTTCTGGTTTGTCCCAAGGGCTTCTGCTAGAGAGAAACCCTAAAACAAAATGTTAAGCGCAAACTCATTTTAAATGCCACCTAAATACCTTAATCGTTATATAGGCATGTATTCCAGGATGCTGTCTCATGTGACGACACCAATTATTTCCCGTAGTGTTACACAGTATGTACAATGGAGGGCTGTTCATTTGGTTATTTTGACGTTTTCAATGTGCAGCTACGACAGCGCGGTAGTTATTGTGCCACCTTAACGATGTAAAAAAATAATTTATGTTTTCCGATGAGATACACACACACACGCACGTCATGCATGGTTTGCTCATTTGTGTATATTGCAAAGGCTTTGCAGCACGATTAAAACCTGAGTCATACAAACCCAAAAGACGAATGCTGGCTAGTCTCTGCCTCACCCAGAGCGGGCGCAGATAGTTTGGATTCAAGCCCACAGTTGAGGAACTGCGTTTCAAAAAAGCTGAAGGGTTCACAGAAGTTCTGTTCATGCGGAACCGAGAAATCTCCCAGTACCCATATAACAAGGTAATGCCAGTGCTTGTTCTCTTTTAATGTAGTGACTGAACTGGCTATCGGGGGGGGGGGGGGGGCTTTTGTGTGGAGAAGTAAACCTTTAGGGCTTGGGTAGTGTGATTTTTATGTTTCAGTACGTTTTTGATGCTGCCCCCTGTTTGAGTGCTCCAGTTTGCACACCATCTAATGGCCCAATAAAATAATAAGAACTTGTTTATTTCTTCTTCCTTAATCAACTGCCCAGACCCGAGGCAGAAAAACAGGATAAAGTAACACGATAATTTATTCTTAAATACACCTTCAAGTCTACATGAACAGCCCTATATATAAAGTACTACGAAATGTGAATGCCTTTGCAAGAATAGATTGCGTCCCATTCTTACGTGTCTGTTCCAATTACATAGTAATCGAGGGCAGCTTGCAGGGCATTGTGTTTGCGGTTGGAGTAAAAAAAAACTCATTTTGCCAAATGAGCGGGAGTAGAGAAGGCGGGGTCGGGAGACAGAGTGCGGGACGAGACGCGGAGGAGTTATTTCTGTTTCTTCAGCTGGTTTGACAGCCACTCCAGGCCTTCGTACAGGCCGTCTCCGCTGGTGGCGCACGTGGCCTGGATGTACCAGTTTCTGTGGCGCAGCGAGTGGAGCCCCAACTTGTCTGTGAGTTCTGCGGATGTCATCGCATTTGGGAGATCCTGAAGAGAAAGAGGAAGCACGACCCGACGAATGAGCAAACGAAGGTGTACGGACATGCACACTAGCACCTCGAATGAAAACCTGTATAGGGCGGTACTTCCTCACGGTACAGACAGCGAGATATCGTTTCCTTTCTTCTGACATATGTACTAAGTCGCTTTGTATTAAAAGCGTCTGCTGAATGCCCTAAGTGTTAATGTAATACTCAAGGGTATCATACAAACATGGCTTGGATGCATGTCCGTCTCATGAGAGAAACACCACTTGCCTGTTTGTTGGCGAACACTAACAACACGGCATCACGCAGCTCGTCTTCGGACAACATCCTCATCAGCTCCTCGTGGGCCTCTGTGGCTCGCTCTTTGTCGTTGCTGTCCACAACGAAGATCAGACCTGCAACAGCAACAAATATTTGTTATATTATAAACAGCAGATTCTCCATTATCTCTTGTGTGTTAATGATGGGGTAGGGAGGGGGGGGGGGGGGGGGGGACCGACCCTGAGTGTTCTGGAAGTAATGGCGCCACAACGGTCGGATTTTGTCTTGACCCCCGACGTCCCAGACAGTGAAGCTGATGTTCTTGTACTCCACCGTCTCTACGTTGAAACCTGCGGAGAGCACAACACAAACATGTTGCTCGCTTTAAGAAAAAAAGTAACCAAGGAATACACAAGCATAAATCATAGTGTTGCAATTATGCAATTCAGAGGCTCTATTTATATATATAATATTTTTTTATCAACGGGGGGAGGCAAAACATGGTGTCCTGGATATGCTTATTGACTATTTAGACTTAATGCAGACACTTCAATGCAAGGGGCATGCCATTGAGCGAGGAAAAGCAATTGTCCAAATCTGAGCACCGGACCAGAGTCAATTAATAAACCAGAATATGCAGAGGATTCCACGATTTTTACACAAATATCTAAACAAATACCTTATTGATTGATAATTATTAAATTGACCTGACATTTCAAATGTATTTATTTGCAGCTACTTCAAAAGGTTCCCATCCCTGCCTCTGCCCAAAGGCAAATGACACAGCCCGCCTCCTACTGCTGTCCACCCTTCAGGTACGTCAGAGCTGCCTTACCTATGGTGGGGATGGTTGTCACGATTTCACCAAGCTTGAGTTTGTACAATATCGTCGTCTTTCCAGCGGCGTCCAGCCCGACCATGAGGATCCTCATCTCCTTCTTATTCAGAAAACTGAACAAACTACCAAAGAAATTCCCCATGATGGCAGCAGTTGATGGAGGTCTTCAAGAAACCTGCGAGAGCAAAAATACAAATATATATACAGTAGAACCACGCATTATTAAATACAGTGGCACTTCCTGTAAAATAAATATAAATAGTATACACACAGTTGTGTCACGTGTCACACAATACGGCAAGTACCAGAACCACAGTAATGTGGGGATGGACGATTCTGAAGACATTTACATTGAGGGCATTTAGCAGAGCCTTTTATCCAACACGACTTACAATAAGTAAATGTCTCAGAAGAAAGAGAAACAATATATCGCTGCCGGTACAAGTGCCAAGCACTTACAGCTGCTAGGTTAACCCATTCCCCGTATACCAGAAAGATTAGGTTATAATGAATATAGGTTATATTATATACCTAAAAGCATCACAACACTGTGTATCCACAACCCACTGACATCAGCCCCCCTAGCACTTCCGTCAAGTTTGAAAGAAATTGGCAGATTTGAGTTTGCGGTTCAATAGATAATCAGTGAAACATCGTTGCGACAAAAACTACACCTCTAGCTAAATGTAGAAACCTAGAGAACCAGCTACAACCTTGTTTTCATCCAAACGAGCCGTCTTTAGAGAACAGTGAATTGCAGTGGCTTCTATGAGCTGTCGGCTTTCAGCCGCGAGCTTAGGGACCGTCTGCCAAGTGCAAAACTGAAAAGAACCACAATGGTCAAATTTCAATAGAGTCGCCATAATTGACTCTAGAGCCCCAAAACGTGTTCCATATAGGCATGGCCTCTATATGGTCGTACTACAACATTTAGTTTTGAAAAATATATCTCCACTTATTGAGCAACAATTTCCATAGCGTCACCATTGTTGATTCTAGCTCCAAAACTTGTGGAGGCCGTATAGGCACGGCCTCTATTTGGTCCTACTAAAACCTTTACTTTTTAAAAATATATCCCCTCTTATTTCTAATGATTTTTTTGTTTTGGCAATAATTTCAATAGCGTCGCCATGGTTGACTCTAGAGCCCCAAAACTTGCTCCATAAAGGCATGGCCTCTATATGGTCTTACTACAACCTTTCCATCGGAAAAATATATCTCTTCTTATTTTTAAGGATTTTTTGTTTGCAACAATTTCAATAGCGTCGCCATTGATGAATTTAGAGCTCCAAAACTTGTTCCATATAGGCATGGCTTCTATATTGTCTTACCACAACGTTTACTGTTGAAAAATACATCTCCTTATTTTTAAGGAATTTTTATTTAGCAACAATTTCAATAGCGTCGCCATCGTTGAATCTAGAGCTCCAAAACTTGTTCCATAGGTATGGCCTCTATATGGTCTTACTACAACCTTTACAAAAAATCCTTAAAAATAAGAGGAGATATATTTTTCTAAAGTAAAGGTTGTAGTAGGAGCAAATAGAGGCCTTGCCTATGTGGAACAAGTTTTGGAGCTCTAGAATCATGAATGGTGACTATTAAAATTGTTGCTAAATAAAAAATCCTCAAAAATAAGAAGAGATATATTTGTCAAAACTAAAGGTTGGAGTAAGACCATATAAAGGCCATGCCTATATGGAACACGTTTTGGGGCTCTAGAGTCAATAATGGCGACGCTATTGAAATTTGACCATTGTGGTCGTTTTCAGACGGACGGCACTTTGCAGACGGTCCCTACGCTCGCGGCCGAAAGCAGACAGCTCATAGAAGCCAATGCAATTCACCGTTCTCTGAAGACGGCTCGTTTGGATGATAACAAGGTTGTAGCTGGTTCCCTAAGTTACTACATTTAGCTAGAGGTGTCATTTGTGTCGCAACGATGCTTCACTGATGATCTATTGAACCGCAAACTCCGAATCTGCCAATTTATTTCCAACTTGACGGAAGTCCCCCTACCCACATGGACACATGGGAGAGGGAGACGAGGGACCCACTCCGCAGGGACCTGGGGCCCCTGGGTTATTGAGCAATATTCTATATCCAACTCACTCACATAAGCCTCGTTTCCCCATGGGGACACAGGAGAGACGGGGGATCCACTCTACAGGGACTTGGGGCCGCTGGTCTCCAGTAACACTCACTGAATTACACAACACCCTTGCTAATGCTGAACTTGATCTCGCTTTAACGTCTAACTTATGTTCATTCACGCATCATATCGCTGTATTTGTTTGCGTATTTGGACGTGCCACAGGTCGATCTGTATGTTTAGTTCGGGAGTTGTCTGAGTGGATCCGAGTGAAACACTCGCCCTCTTTGCTTCCGCTAGGCTAACGTTAGCGTCGCACCGAAAGTCGATTAAACTCGTTTTTGCGGCGGTTTTGTCACAGACACCGCCGAGTGGCCGCACTGCTCGCTCAAATTGATTTAGAATATGACGTTGTTTCAAAAGCTCGATCACGGTTATAAAATACTTTTCACTTACAGTTGTGTGTTTGTTTTTCTCTTCAAGGCGTATCCTTCCGTCAAGAAAATGGCGATGTTTTGACACGTCAGAGCTCGGGCATTCCCTGCGGGCCCGGAGGGCGCAGGCGCATTGCTGCCCCCCGCAGTGCTGGAGGTCAATACTATTTAGTGCAGGGAAAACAATGCTTAAAACTTTTAATTAAGGGGCAAGATGACACGTTGGTTCACGTTTGAAAAATGTATTGATATCATGACAATAATAATTCGTTCGTTTCAAAGTTGGACTTTTTGACCTGATAGTTACGTATAAATTAAAAAAACGAATCCTTAATGTCAATGTCAGATAATAGCCATATCAATTGTAAATTCCCATAATCTTTTGACTTGTATGCATATATTGAAGTAGTAGGCGTACACAGAATAAAGCGTAATTTTTTTTTTGCATCTTTTAATAATATGGTGAAAAGTATGGAAGATTAATAATAATGATACATTTTATTTATAATGCACTTTACATCAACTTAATGACCTCAAAGTGCTACAATGCACATTAAAAGAAAGAAATATTATGCAGATTACCCTCTCAATCGAATCTACAATCACTTTCCTTTTCTGCTGATGAAAAGGCTAATTGTGTGTGTGTGTGTGTGTGTGTGTGTGTGTGTGTGTGTGTGTGTGTGTGTGTGTGTGTGTGTGTGTGTGTGTGTGTGTGTGTGTGTGTGTGTGTGTGTGTGTGTGTGTGTGTGTGTGATACAGCAGTAGACCTATTGGTTTTTATACCTTTAACTAACTATTAAGCACTGGGTTTCAGTCTCTTTTGTTATGTTCTTTCACACCCCAGGGGTTCTGTAGGCTACTGCGTCTCACCCTAAACGCTGACCTTTTTGTGGGAGCATGGAAGGAAATAAAGCACCATTCCACCAGGGCAATAACAATGACTTCACACTTTATCGGCTACAAAATGACACTCATTATAGCCTTACAAAATGGTCGCCCCTCTAAATAACAACAAATAATTATCTCTTTCTCATTGTATTCTCTTGTTCAATTTCCTTGAAACTATTTAGGGTTAAATGAAACTCCAGCAGCGGCTCCTAACTGCCTGACTCTCACTTTCACACTTGATTCATGATGCAGGTCATTAAGGAAACATCTAGCTGGGTCGCATTGTTGGGCCGGTTGAATTTTAACCAGGGTCAACTATGCTTCCCACCCCCAGCAGAGGGGGCAGCAGGAGGGGAGAAGGGGGTCTGGTTAGGGACGGACCACACAGTGAACACTTATAATGGCGTCTCGCTCTGCCATCATAATTTGTGGTTATGTCCTGCCAACTGCTCGGGGGGAAAGCATTCAGCGTACACTTTTTCCCGACAACTGTTTTATTTTCCTGTG